>NC_035448.2:64324222-64595318 GCF_002127325.2 Helianthus annuus
GTGAATTAAGGGAAGTTATTTTCGATGAAGCGCACAAGTCACGGTACTCTATCCACCCGGGATCGGATAAGATGTATCAAGATCTCAAAAATTACTATTGGTGGCCTAGGATGAAAGGCGACGTTGCAATTTACGTGAGCAAATGTTTAACGTGCGCTAAGGTCAAGGCGGAATACCAGAAGCCCTCGGGACTTCTGCAACAACCTGAGATTCCCAAGTGGAAATGGGAACAAATCTCAATGGATTTTGTTACAAAACTGCCAAGAACGCCAAGAGGTCATGATATGATTTGGGTGATTGTTGACCGCCTAACAAAGTCCGCACACTTTCTGCCAATCAAGGAGAAAGACAGTACTAGTAAACTTGCGGAAATTTACTTAAGAGAGATCGTAGCACGACATGGAGTACCCCTCTCGATCATCTCTGATAGAGACGGAAGGTTTGTGTCAAGGATATGGCAATCCTTCCAAGAAGCTTTTGGCTCACAATTGAATCTGAGCACTGCGTTCCATCCGCAAACTGACGGCCAGAGCGAGCGAACGATACAAACTTTGGAAGACATGCTGAGAGCATGTGCTATGGATTTAGGCGGTAGCTGGGATAAACACTTACCTTTGGTCGAATTCTCATACAACAACAGCTACCACACCAGTATTGGTGTCGCGCCTTTTGAAGCCCTTTACGGACGCAAGTGTCGATCACCACTATGTTGGGCTGACGCAGGTGATAGGCAGCTTGCCGGTCCCGAAATCGTCCAAGAGACGACAGACAAGATTGCGCAGATTCTTAAACGCATCGAAGCCGCTCGCCACAGACAAAAAGCCTACGCGGATCCAAACCGAAAGCATGTGGATTTTCAAGTTGGAGAGATGGTGTTATTGAAGGTATCACCCTGGAAAGGGGTAGCACGCTTTGGGAAGCGTGGGAAGTTAAATCCACGCTACATTGGTCCTTTCAGAATTCTAGAAAGAATTGGAACCGTAGCATACAAGTTGGACCTACCTGCCGAACTTAATGGTGTTCACGATACATTTCATGTATCCAATTTAAAGAAGAGTCCAACTCAAGTTGACGTTGCCATTCCTATCGACGAGATTCATGTTGACGACACGCTCCACTTTGTAGAAGCACCTGTCGAGGTCACAGATTGGAAAATTAACAGGACCCGCCGGAGCAGTGTCAAACTCGTCAAGGTTCGCTGGAATGCCAGACATGGTCCTGAATACACCTGGGAGCGTGAGGACCGGATGAAAGAGAGATACCCCCACTTATTTCCTAAAAACTCTGCATCTACAAGCAGAACTTAAATTTCGGGACGAAATTTATTTAACGGGGGGAGAATGTGACAACCCTCACAAAACCAGGTATCCGTACGACTTAATTAGCTATTAACTGTTGCCTAATTACTGTGCTTAACTGAGATTTCTGATAAACTGCTACTTGATTGTTGATACATGTACATGTCTGCATCATACTTTGATTTTTCCTGTCACTACATTATTTATTTACTGAACTCTAGTGGCAAACTTGATGCACAAGAAGCACAGTAGCACTAAACGGATACACAGTGAACATGCTGATATACCCAGCATCAGGCAGACACTGCCTCCAAAGGCCTGAATGAGCCAGAATTATTTTACTACACCCATAGTGTGTGTAAGGATACAATGGTTGTATGATTACGTCTCTAGGGATAAGATATAGAGATTTGGATGTGCCTAAAACATACTTTAAGCACGGAACACAGCACTTTTATTTACACACTAGCTTCTAGCTAATTAATAAAGTGCCAAAATACAAGGAATTATTCCTGACACTTTGCTGAATAAATTGTGTCGCTAAAAATATTACTTACGACGCTTAAAGGATATCTTAAGCACTTTAACGGATTCCTATCCAACCGAACAACCGGACAATACCCGGAACATAAAAATATTGCCAAAATTAATATTGATACTTTTCTGAGCCAGTTAGGGTCCCTGATTACCCTAACACCCGTATCATAGCGCCATAAACAACTAACGAGGTTAGATCCTAAAGTAACCGACCTTAACCAAACTAAACCATAACTGAGCAGTCGAAAACGAACCGGATGTCATTACATCCTAATGAAATCGGCCAAGGTGATGTGACAAGAGAGTACAACCTTTTTATTATTTTAATGGAGTTCGTGGATATCTAGACGACTCGAGAACCGTTGGACGAAAGCACCTAGAATTCTCTATTTAAACTCACCTCTCTCACACACTCAAACACACACAAGATCACCCACACATCTCTCTCTCTCCCTTGCCCTCTCCTCTCGGCCGAACACTCACACAACCATCCATCCATTTTCGAGTTCGTGTCTCTTCATTCCAAGGGCATACAAGTCTTGAGGATCGCGTACGACGAAGCTTGGAACAAACGGAAGTTGAAGGACCTCGAGCATTTGCTTTTATCCACGCAGTTTTCGACTAGAATCTTCCCTAGCCCCGAGCTAGAGGTATATTGTTTAAAACTCGTTTTTAGTCGTGTCTAAAGTGGTTAAAAGGATTTTTATCGGTTAAATATCGGTAACCCGCTTCATGAATCTTTAAAGTCTTCTAAAAAGTGAAAATCGTTGGATAAAAGAACATAACGCGTGTAAATGTCGTAGTATTTGAATATGTTGGGTTTTATGGCCCGATCTATGATGTGGTGGCTCTCATCATCGTTTAACCCGACTTTGTTAGGATCACGTATCTTGACATACACTTGTTTCTTTGGTAACAAGGGTTAAAAGGTGAAACTCCACCACACGGGAAACATGAACTTGTGTAAAAGTGTTTTAACATGAAAAATAGTATTTAAAACGAGCCGATCTACGTATGTACAAGTGGTATATACGTAGGACCGGGTGTCGAGAAAATCATGTTTTATAAAAGTTGCATAACATGTTAACAAATGTGATTTTATAATCTACAAGTGTATAAACACTTGTGAAATGAAAGATCCGACAAAATAACGATTTTTATAAAAATTGTCGGAAGTTGTAAAGAGTGATTTGTTCCAAAAACGGGGTTTTTGCAAGAATAAACTATTTTATACATAGATCCACTAAATATAACGAGATCTACATAATAGTTTTAGAAAAACTACAAATTCATGTAATATTGTGATTTTACATACTAGTCTACGAATTCGAAGTGTTGAAACTCGTTTATTATGTTGGAAATTGATTGATTGAAATAAAAGAAGTGATTTTGTAAAAGAAAATGATACGCTTGAAAGCGTGGCCACCTCCAGTTACAGGGGAAACTCTGGCGAAATTTTCTAAAAATATAACACTTAGAATTATTTACAAGTGTTAGACTACTTTGACATGTTTTCAAATATATTCGCCATGACTTTATTTATTAAATAATCGGAGGTGGGATTTTCACAAAACTAAACGTGATAAATATATATTCGGTAAATATATTTTGTCACAACACTGTTTATGATTATTTTGTGAAAATGTATAAATATTATTTTTAGAGTAAAAATAATATTTACTAACTTGTCAAACCCAAAATAATACAAACGCTTACACGACAAGCATAAAAGTTACAACGGTAATTTCTATTACCATCTAATCATTAAAACGTAACTTACGCATTACGCGGAAATATTCACCAACACGTATGTTGTTAACGTATTATTTTGGAAAGTATTGTGTAAAGTGAAAATATATTATTTTTGAGAAAAATAATTATATTTTGGAATAAGAAATAAAAATATATTAAGTGGGACTTAATGAGATAGTATAAATACACATGTATTTAAATCCCCCATCCTTGGGAAGGAAAGTAAAATACCAAGTATGTACACGAAACGGTTGTCTAACCGTCTCCTAAAAATATAAGTTATAAAGCTAAGGCACGGCCATCCGTCTAATAGAATTAGCACCTGTAGGTCGTTGCACAGCTTCGGATATTCGGATTACTTGGTAGAGATACGCATTCACTGTGAGTTCATGTCCCCCTTTTCTCTAACTGTTTTCAGTTTACTTAACTGCGGGGGTGAAATACATGTTACTATGATTTACGAGTACTTTACAACGGTATGTTTAACGTAAGGGGGTGTTATACGATCATGTGAGTGGATAGGAACAACATGGGGCCATTAGTCCTCATGGAGGGACCGAGGGACAGGAGCGGTAGATCTATCTGGGTGTAGCGAGCCCAGCCCCCGGCCAAACTAGAAACGGACCGTGGGGTGACTTTGTCCACATACTTTGCCGTGGCATAAATCTGCTAGGTTTGAGTCTCCCTATTTGCACTACACATATGTCAGTGGCCTTGCAAACCATTGATGATCACAAGTCCTCTTACACTGCTACATACCACAACTATTTTTCTTATACTCACAAAGGTTTTACATACTCACTTACGCATGAACTCGCTCAACATTATTGTTGATTTTTCAACTCACATGTATTTCAGGAAATTAAACGGATCTGGCACGGTATGGAACGTTTTCCGCTGCACTGGTCATGAAGTCATCAGGGTTTAGGGTTGTGTCTCTTACCTGGACAAGACACAATCCCTAAATCACGTTTATGTTTTGTTATAAGTTGTTATGTTTCTGAACAAGGTTAAGGTTGCATGTTAAAAACACTGGTATTGTATTATGTTTTCAAAAACTTAATGGATGACTTGCATGGTTTTTAAATTCATATAGCTTTGTTATGATTAAGCTATGGTATTAAGAAGTCACACAAATTAACCACGCTTCCGCAAAGCCAGGGTGTGACACCACTCCAAAGAACAAAGGAGAAGGGTTGGATTATGTAAGAACAAACAATAACAAACCCACTGTCTTTGTAAAAGCTACTCAAAAGACTTCTGATAAATACTTATCAGAATCTGATTCTGAAACTTGCAAATCAACATGTTCTGAATACTCCTTTGATAAGCCAAATTTTGAACCAAAAAGAAGTGAATACAGTCAAGAGTTTGTAAAAACTCCAGAAGCAGTTCACTCATCTTTTCAAAACTATCCCTACATTCCATCACAAGAAGGAAAATCAGAAATTTCTGATGATTCCTGTATGTGTGTTGAAATACTGAAGCTTGTTCAACACCATCTCCAAAAGAAAAACAAAAATTCTGTTAATGGCTCAGCATCCAACAGAAATTTTGATGAAAGGTCATCTAGAAGAATTAATAGAACCAGAATATCATCAGAAAGTGTACCCAAGCATGCCTGGGTACCTAAATCCCTCTAATCATTTCATTTCAGGACCATCATGTGCAGCAGATCTGGTACTGCGACTCAGGAAGCTCCAAGCACATGACTGGAGATAGGAGCTTACTCAGCAACTTTGTCTCAAAGCTGGGTAAAATGGTGAACTTTGGAAACGGAGTGAAAGGAAGGATAATGGGATACAGATGTATCAGGTATGGATGTTTGACCATTGAAAGAGTAGCTTATGTTGAAGGCTTAAAATATAATTTGCTGAGCTGTGGTCAATTCTGTGACAAAGGTTTTCAGGTAACATTTTTACCAGAAAAATGCTTGCTAATAGGTATGGATGATAATAAAGTACTTGAGTAGGAAAAGGATAAGACAATCAATTTATTACTTTGACTTCAAAGAAGAAAATGAACATCCTAAACTATGTTTATTTTCAAAGATTAACAAAGGAAGTAGTTGGTTGTGGCATAAAAGATTAGCTCACTTGAATTTCAAAAACCTAAACAAATTAGCAAGTAAAGGTTTGGTAAAAGGGTTACCTTTCATATCCTCTAAAAAGGATAAAATTTGTGATGCTTGTGAGATGGGAAAGTCAAAAAGAAGCTCTCACAAGTCAATTTCTGAATCTTCCATTACACAAAATTTGGAACTTTTACACATGGATCTGTGTGGACCCATAGGTACAGAAAGTTTTTCTGGAAAGAAATATAAACTAGTAATAGTTGATGATTTTTCCAGATATACATGGGTTGAATTTTTGAGGAAGAAAAGTGAAACACCTGATCTGATCATTAATTTTATAAAGAAAATTGAAAATCTGTTAAAACTAACAGTAAGAAGGATCAGATCAGACAATGGGACAGAATTCAAAAATTCTAAAATTGAAAGCTTTCTTGTAAACAAAGGAATCTCTCATGACTTTTCTGCTCCCAGAACCCCTCAACAAAATGGGGTTGTTGAAAGAAAAAATAGAACCTTAGTAGAAGCTGCCAGAACAATGCTTGCATATGCCAAAATGCCCTCTCACTTTTGGGCAGAAGCAATTGCAAATGCATGTTTTACTCAAAATAGAACTCTCATCAACAAAAGGCTGAACAAAACACCCTACAACATAATAAATAATAGAATTCCAAGTGTAAAATTTTTACACACATTTGGTTGTAGATGTTTTGTTTTCAATGATTTTGAAAGTCTTGAAAAATTTGACAGAAAAGCAGAAGAAGGTATTTTTCTTGGATATTCATTGTCCTCAAAAGCTTATAGAATTTTCATTCTTAATACAAGGACAATCAGAGAAAGTTTATATGTCTCATTTGATGACTCATCAGAGACTGAAGTTTCTGATGAATACATGAAAGAAATAAACTTTTCTGACAAACAAGAAAATTATGAGCATCTCTTTGAAATAATATAAGAAGATCTTTTAGAACATGATAAAGCTTGCACATTTAAATCAACTGAAATATCATGTACTAACCCTGAAGAACAAGTAAATAGCACAATAGAAAATCAAAATTCTGGTGCTTTACATGAAACAGAGGTAACTGAACAGGGGGAAACTTCAAATCCATCAGAACCAACAGTTGTTCAAAATAGGTTGAGATGGATCAAAGGGCATGTTCATTCTGATATCATTGGCAATCCAGCTGATGGTGTGAGAACAAGATCTGCAACTGCACATGAATGTGCATATGTTGGGTTCTTAAGCACAATAGAACCCAAATCTGCCAAAGAAGCTCTGAATGATCCAGATTGGATACAAGCTATGCAAGAAGAGCTGGATCAATTCGAAAAGAGCAAGGTGTGGGATCTGGTACCCAAGCCCAAAGACAAATCTGTCATAGGCTCAAAATGGGTATACAAGAATAAATCTGATGAAAATGGCATAATCACAAGGAACAAAGCAAGGTTAGTAGTCAAAGGTTACTGTCAACAAGAAGGTATTGATTATGATGAAACCTTTGCACCAGTAGCTAGATTAGAAGCTGTGAGAATTTTTCTTGCTTATGCTGCATCCAAGGATTTCAAAGTTTATCAAATGGATGTAAAATCAGCTTTCCTAAATGGTAAAATTGAAGAAGAAGTTTATGTGCAACAACCTGAAGGCTTTGTTGATCCAAAATTTCAAAATCATGTTTATAGATTAAACAAAGCCTTGTATGGATTGAAGCAAGCTCCAAGAGCCTGGTATGAAACATTATCAAACTTCTTACTCAATCTTGGATTTACCAAAGGTACTATTGACACCACACTGTTTCTCAAAACACACAAAAACCATATTGTTGGTTCAGATATATGTTGATGACATTATATTTGGATCAACAAATGAAAAATTTAGCAAAAAGTTTCAAAAATTAATGACCAGCCATTTCGAAATGAGCATGATGGGTGAATTAACCTTTTTCTTAGGTTTACAAGTCAAACAAAGAATTGATGGAATATTTCTGAGTCAATCAAAATATGTCAAAACAATTCTACAAAAATATTCACTTGAAAACTGCTCTGTTTCAAAAACTCCCATGGCAACAGGGAACAAATTGGATTCTGATAAAGATGGAATAAGTGTAGATATTAAAACCTATAGAGGGATGATAGGGTCATTGTTATACTTAACTGCAAGTAGACCAGACATCATGTTTGCTACATGTTTTCTGGCCAGATATCAATGTGACCCTAAGGAATCTCATTTAAAGGCTGTAAAAAGGGTTTTCAAATATCTAAAAGGCACGTCAGAACTTGGTCTCTGGTATCCAAAGGATACAAACCTTGAATTAATTGCATATACAGATGCAGATTATGCAGGGTGTAAGATTGACAGAAAAAGCACATCTAGTGCTTGTCAAATCTTGGGGAAAAAATTGGTATGTTGGGCAAGCAAGAAGCAAAACTGTGTTGCCACATCAACAGCAGAATCAGAATATGTAGCAGCAGCAAGCTGTTGTTCACAAGTGCTGTGGATGCAAACTCAACTGAAGGACTATGGAGTAAATCTGACAAAAATACCAATTTTGTGTGATTCAAAGAGTGCAATTGCAATAACAGAAAATCCAGTTCATCACTCAAGAACCAAACACATAGATGTCAGATATCACTTCATAAAAGATCATGTGGAGAAAGGTAACATTGAAATGTATTTTGTTCCAACTGAAAACCAAATTGCTGATATATTCACAAAACCTCTTGATGAAAAGAGACATAATTTTTTGATCAGCAAACTTGGCATGGTCAACATAAGAGATGAAAATGTTTCAGAAATAAAAGCAAAACAAAATGAAAACCAAGTTGATAATCATCAAGTTACTGAGAATGAAAGGACAATTAAACAAAATTCTGATGCAGAAATTCATCTATCTGATGAAAAATCAGAAAATTTAATAAATCATCAATAAAATGTGATGATTTACCAGAAATTCTGATTTACATCAGGAACCTTTGTTTAATTGTGCATAATAATCAGTAATCATCAAAAGTTCATATCTTCATACATATTCCATTTGTATAATTTTTTTTTTTGTTTTTGTTTGTTTGTTGTTAAAAAAGGGGGGGGGGAGGGAAAACATGACATGCATGAATATAAAATTAAATCCAAAGAATTCAATCATCACAAATTTTAAAAAAAGGAAAAAAGGGATTTTTTTTCATGCAACGTCATTCGGTTATAAGGAGTTTAACAGAAACACGTAAGCACCAATATCATTAGGAGCTATGAAAGTAGCCGCCCACCTATTTGAATGCTTACTCACACAAAAGGCTTAGTAGACTGTCATATTCACTGCAATAGATATCGTCTTAAATGAAGAGAAGAATTTTTTTTTTTGTTAATATGAAACTTTCACTTTCACCTATAAATATTAACAATCTGAAAAAGACATTCTTCACAACAAAATTTTCTCTTCAAAAGCCTACCATCAGAAAAACTTCTTATTTTCAAAATGAACCACCCAAGATCAATGGAATCCAACCAATTTCCTCTCATACTTCACGAACATCATAATCTCAGACTAAGATCCAACTTAGAAGGACCTGCATGGGAGGACTGTAGGTTTGTGTACAATATGATCATGAGAAGTCCCTTGGGCTTTGCCATGTCTACACATGTCACCATATATCCAGAACTTCTTCAGGAATTCTGGTGGAATGCTCAAGTTGTTATGAGTGGCACTTCTATGTGGATAAGAAGTGAGGTTATGGGGGTAGAGATCACCCTAAAAGAGGAAACACTCAGAGATGTCCTCAAATTGGGTGACTGTCGATGGATCACTATATTGGAAAAGGCAGAAGTGCAAAGGACCTTGACTGAAATGGGCTACAATTCAAGCAATGTGTCAAGGAAAATTTGCAAATCTGGGTTCATACCACCTTTTCAATATTTGGTAACACAACTGAGTGTCTGCTTTTCGAAAAAGACAGGACACTTTAATGAGCTGTCTTATAGGATGATGGAAGTGGCGCATGCTATTGTACAGGAAAAACCTTACAATTATGCTAAGTTTCTCATGAGAGACTTAGAAGGAAACGTCCATGACCGTAATCCTTTTCTGATCTACCCTCGTTTCGTAACCAAAGTAATCACAAGTCAACTTGACTTTGGTGGTGTGAGAAGTTGTTATACAAGAGCTGAACTAGCACTTCAAGAAAACTTAAGAGTTGCTTCCCTGGTTCCATCAACCTTTCATACAGGGAGAATAACCAGTCTCTGGTTATACGTGAAGTGCATGTATAACGTGTTGGATGAAGATGATGAGTAGTTAGGTTTATCTATGTTTGTTTTAGCTTGTTAAGTTTTTGTATGTTCTAACCCACTTTTGTTCTGTAATATATTCAGATTTTCTTAATTAAATGTTAGTTAAATATGTCAATAGGTACAGTGGGAACTAAGAAATCTTGTCTGATGATAACAAGGAAAATCTGGTAAGAATCAAATGAAATCTGATAGGATATGATAAATCATCAGAATCTGATAAAATTTATCAGAAATTTCATTAAAACACCAGAAATCTGATGCAAAGAAACAAAAAAAACTGAATTATTTTTTAGATATGTTTCTTTCAATTTTTTTCTGAGGACTGGAACAAGGTATATGAAAGAGACTTCCTGATACATCAGAACAAAAATGTGGAGTTCACAAGATCAAGGTAAGAAAGTTTATCAAACTCCACTCATTCCCTCTCATCTTAAAAAAAAAATTTGATTCAGACTCCTATAAATGAATCAAATATCTTCTGATGATATATATGGGAAAATTCAACTCTTTATGAAACATTTAGATCTTTCAATTTATATATCATTAAAAGAACAACATGGGAAAGCACTCAATTGAAGAAAAGGCTTTTGATTGGACCTATTCTAAAATCAAAAAGGGTCCCACCTAAAAAGGTGCAAGTTGGATACTTGTGTTTATCGTTTAAAAATCGTTGGAATCTCTAATTGTCTTGAATGAGATATACATTAAATTAGAGATAACCCAAGGGTTTTTCAAAAACGGTTGCGTCTTTAAAAGATTAAAACATCATTAAGGTGTCATAAAACACCTTGAATACAAACAACCCACGAAAAACACTCAAAAATCTCTGTCTCAGCTCACTATAAATATACCCTCCAACAACAGAGACGTTCACCTTCAATCTCAATTCTCAAAACCCTAAAAGCCCTTTTCAAAAGCAAAAACCCAAATCCTTAATGGCTGCCTCAAACAACAGTCCACCTCCAGCTGAACACTCTGTTCCCCTAATCACCGAAGCTGAATATCTTCCTTTGAAGAACAACAATGAAGCAATGAACACCAACATCGAACAATATGATGTAAAGTGTCAAATTCTCATTGAGTTTCTGATCAGAAGCCCAATAGCTCATGCTCTTACAAAGACCAGAGAGGTACCAGAAAGATTGATACAACATGTTGTACACACTCTCGAAGCTCATAGAACAAATATGGAGCTAACAGCACATGTATGGGAAGATATCTTCATCAAAATCACACCAGAGAAAATAAGGGAATGTTTGGAACTACCCTTAAATCAAGAGTATGAAGATGCACCACCAAAAGAAGACATGTTTGAACAACTTGATGCTGTAATGGGATGCAAGGCGAAGATTTCAAAAATCAACGAATTCAAGAGGAACAAGCTACCTGCCTTCTGGCAAGTATTGATGGAAATATTGAATAAATGCTTATCATCCAAGATCGAAGGTACGGATCAGATAAATATGAATATTCTAACAATCATGTTCAGCCTTATAACTGGGTTGAATATTGATTTTGAAACAGAAATATTTAATCTGATCAAAAGATCAATTCTGACCAAAACAGGAAAGATAGATTCACATCTACCATTTCCCAGATTTTTATCCATCATAATTTCTGATGCTTTTTCTGAAAGAAATCTGCAAACTCCAAAATCAAAATATATGTGGAAATCAGAAATTATGAGACCCTGGAGTGCTGCAGGGTCATGGAAGTCAGACTTTGATGTACCTGTTCTACCAGAAAACATGATGGATCTTGTACCAGAAAATTCATCATACAGAGCAGAATACATGAGAATGTTAAGCAGGCAAGCAGAAACAAAAGAAGGATTTGAAAAGATGTCACCCATGGAGCATGATGCAGAAGAATCAAGCACACCAAGAATAGAGCAGCAGGATGAATCTGATCCACATCTTGCTGATAAAGATGTGCATATGACTCTTGCAACAGAAGAACATCATGCTGAAGTCTCACACATTGGAGAAACAGGTGCAACAAAATCTAAACTCAATTTATTTTATACTTCTGGAAGTGATTCTGATGAATCAATTCAACCAAGATATGAAATATTACAAAGAAGCACTGTTTTTACAAAACAAAATGTGAGTGAAACAAAAGACCCATTTTCTGAGTCAAACTCTAAGGAGGAAAATGTGGTAACAACAGGTGGAGATCAGTTCACTGATCAAGGAAACCTGGATGAGAAAAATAAAAGTTTCTCAACAACTCATGGAGAATCTGAAAAGGTTCAAGGATGTGAGGAAAACCAGGACTTGAATTTGTTTCAAATTTCTGGTGAGGAAACAGAGAATTTGGATACTTCCAATCCTCTTAACCTCAGAACATCAGAAAATGTGTTTTCTGGTGGTGTTAGAAGGGAAACATCTGTTGTTTCTCCTATTTCCCAAGAACAACCATCTATGTCTCCAAAACAACTTCATAAAGAACTTGAAGATGAAGCAGCTGCTGAGAAAACAGTCATGAACGAAAAACTTGATCTGATACTAGAAGAAATCAGAAATCAAAAATCAGAAGTCAAAGCTCCATCAGAGACTGTCAAAGCTGTGCAGAAACAAACTGAAGAAAATAGTGCAGCTCTCAAAGAAATACAAAAGTCATCAGAAAACAAAGGAACTTCTTCAGAAATGGAAAAGGCTCTTAAAGAACTGCGTGATATCAAGAAAAAGATGACAGAAATTGCAACTGCTGGAGAAAGTTCAAGTTCAGGAAGGCTTCTTGAAGAAATACAACTGCTCAGGCCAACATCAGCAGTCTAACTGAGGCTTTTGAAAAGTTGGTACTGGAATTAAGTGAACAAAGAAGTAAAGAAAATCAGGAGTTTCAGAAGATAAAGAAGCAAGAAGAAACAAATAGTCAATCTCTTACTAACATTCATTTGCTAGTAAAAAGATTGCAATACACACTGGCAAAAGTTGATCTTCATAAACTAAAGACTCCAATTCCACAAGAAAGCCAAGCAAAAGAGTCAGAAAGTCCCCAACATCACCCAGAAACCATCCAACAAGAACAAATAAAGCAAACAGAAGCTGTAACAGTTCAAAAAGAAAAACAGACCATGGGTCCACCACCAGATAAACAAAAGTTACCCATGGGTCCTCCACCAAGCATATCAAAGCCAGACACTTCAAGTTTCCAACATAAAGAATACACTTCAGCTCATCCAACAACTACAACCATCACTGGAGAAACAGAATTTAGTATAAGGATGGACACAAAAGAGAAGCGGAGAATGGAACATGAAGTGACCTCTTCAAAAAGGCCAAGAAAAATAATGAGAGAAGACTCAGAAGGCAACATCAAAGAATCAGAAGTGCTGGAAGGTGATCTACACACAATCATGTATCCAGAAGAACATCTGAAACACTACTATTGGAAAGGTCCAGAAGACAACCCAACAAGGCCACTCTCACCAATGAGTAAAGGCATTTATGAAGAAAGAAAGAATGGCAGCCGGGTGATATTGCACAACAAATTGACCAATCCAATAGTATCAATTGAAAGAGTTGATACTTTGACTACTGGAGGAGGCTTACTAGGGATTGAAAGTCAAAACAAGTACACCCTAGTCAGAAAAGACAAAGATGTTCAAAAAGTTACTGATGCAGACTTGGCTGATGAAGTTCATCCAATGGACATAGTCAAGATGAAGAACATCATTGATGTATGGAAAGGTGGTTCAGTAGTGATCAGAAGAGCCCTTGACAGTGTCAAAAATGCAGGAGCGAAATTATACAAAAGAGCAGCATTAGCAGATTTTGATCTATGTATCAATTTCGAGTATAGCACTAAGGTGTTAATACCTCCACCCAACACAATTATTCCAGCTGAAATCCCTTCAAAATTGGCAAGAACTGGTGCAATCTTTGACACACCAGAAATCTGTGCAGTCTTCAAAGATGCTCATAATGAGAAGGCTCTGTTCAGAATCAATGAAATTTGCAGGTACTCAAACCAAACTTTAAAGTATATAAGAAACTGCATAAATGAGAAACAAGAGCAACTCAAGATGAAAGGAAAGAACAATGAGCAGCTGAGAAAGAAAATTGAAGATTGCATTGAAGATTGGATGGAAGCAAGAGAATGGTACAAATCGATGTACAAGGCAACTCAAAAGATAATTGATCACAAAAAGAAGCTGAAACCAGGAGACAAACACAGAGGTGGAGTGAAGATCAATTGAATGAATTGATATGATATAATTTTTTTTGAACAATATTTAGAAATTGTTTTTCTGTTTCTTTTATAATGGTTGGATGGTCTATGCTTTAACTTGTATGTTTTATGCTTTATGTTTGTGGGACACAGTCACTTGATCATTCTTTTTCAAGAATTAGTTGTTTACATTTGGACATAGAGATAGTTCATTTTCTTGCAATACTTAGGGGGAAACTGTTAGGAAACTTTATTTGTAAGTATTGAAGAAAATCTCAATCAACTGGATCTCTGAAGAAGATAACAGTCCTGAAGAACACAGCAAGATGAAGAAAAATAGTTGGGACAACCGAAAAGCAAAGTATCTACTACAAAGAATCTCAAGTTGATAAAGAGTTGATTTGGATTATCAGAGAAGGTCGTTTCTGATGGATCTGATGATATTTCTGATGAAATATCTTCAGTTTCTGACAAATTCTGATCATCAAACTTTCTGATGATTTGTTCACCAGAATTTCTGATGAAGTGGCTTATCAGAAATTCTGATGACAGACCCACTTGTCTAAAATCACAACTCTATCCTGCCACCCATGACCGAAGCATGACATTATTGGTTTTCATGATTACAAATGCAACTTGAACGATGGATTCAATGAATATGTCAAATTGCTACTTTATGTAGGACTTATTGCATGAACAAACAATTGTTTATTCATGCCCACAGCCATCTATAAATAGAAGGCTCGAGAGGCAGAAGATACTTGAGTTTGAAGCTTAGCATTCACATACAAACACTCAAACTCCAACTGCTCTTCTCACCCACAGAAATCAAGATTCATTTGTATTAGATAATAATCTTACAATCACCTTGTTAAACTAATTTGTTTCAAAGTGATATAAACTTGATAATTCTGTAGGTCTTGTTTCTTGAAAGTCTGATTTCCATTTACGCACATCTTTTTCACATATACTGAAATCACTTGCCATATTACGTAAAAAGAAGTTGTTAAGGCCATACTGGGTCCAACACAGCTGATGAAACCGAAGCTGTTATTTCGGTTGTTCAGTACTTCCGAGACGATTCAAGTGAGTCCTATGAAGCAAGTGTCTGTCTATTCAATTGAGAGAAATCATTGCATTATATCCCTGTTGAAAACAAGGGGTTGTAATGATGGAACCCTTGATTTGAGTTTGGATGAAAATGACAACAAATTTGAAACCACATGGACCCAGATTCAAAAGGTTTGAGTTTTGGACTAAAATAACAAAAGTGACCAAACCTCAAGGACCATTTTGGCAGTTTACTCAATTTAAAAATAAAATGACCAAAATAACAAGTTTCTACTTATAAAAGATTATAAAAGATTAAAAGATCCCAGCATAAAACAATAACATTTGGGACCAAAACTATATATCAATGTTTTAGTGCATATAGCAGACATACATGAAAAATATCAGAATGTGTTGATTTGATGTTTTGAAACATCATGGCAAGAAAACTCAAACCATTCGATCTGTCTGAGTTGGTGAGTGTGGAAATGTTGATTTTTTCTCAAAGTTAATTCCTCTCGTATAAGATTTTGGTGTATGAAAGGGTAAACTAAAATTTATATAATATTGTTCGATGATCTACGAAAAGTGAGAATACTTTTCTGTTAGATGCTTAAGACAATTAAATTATTGATATCACCCCAAACTTTTATGCAAATTACTTTTATGTTATATGCTTAAGGGCATGTTTGGGTAAGCTTTTTGAAGCAACTTATTGACTTATTGGTTTTTTTAAAAAAATCAATAAGTTAAAATATTGTTTGCCTAATTGAAAAGTCCTTTTCAAAACAACTTTTCAGTAGGGAGAAAAAGTCATTTTTGAAAAATCAAAATTTGTGACTTTTTAGAGCTTTTCAACACAATTACAAATTTACCCCTACCAAATAACTTTTTACCCCCTACCAAACAACTTTTTAATATGAAGAATGTCTTTTTTAGTAATTTTGGTTTTTCGTACCCAATAAGCTAATCCAAACACTTTTTTAAAACCTCATTTTCAAAAAGTTATAAGCCAATAAGTCATTTTAACAATAAGTCTTTTTTAAGTTAACTAAGCTTAGCCAAACAAGCCCTAAGACAATTAAATTAGTGATATCACCCCAAACTTTTATGCAAATTGTCGGCAATATTTACTATAAGTAAATAAAATAGTAGATTATCAAAATCGTCCCTCAGGTTTGAGTGGGTTTGTCAGTTTACTATATTGTCCCCCACTTTTGTGATTTTTTGTCATTTCCATCAAAACATCTAACTTTTTTGTTAAAATCGTCCCTGAGATTTAAGAATTTTTTGTCATTTTCATCCAAATATTTGGCTTTTTGTTAAATTATCTTAATATAGATACTATATATTCATCTTGTTTGGCTTTTCTAGTAATTACCTTACTGGGGTGAGGATCAAATAGGAAGTTTATTTTGGCTAGAAAGGATAGTAAGCAATAGGATTATGACATGTGTCAAAATTTAAAATAAATAGGAAGGGTATTTTAGTCAATTTTTTACCCCATCTTCTCCCATCTTCTCTCTGTAACTTCAAAACCCACCATCTTCAACATTTTCTTCACTTTCTATCTCATTAATCACTACATTATAGTGTGATTTTCGTCACCACATTTACAATAATTAACTGTTGGAAATTTGGTGAATGGATATTTAGTGAATTATAATTTGATGAAATTAGAATTATTAATAAACTCTTCATATGGTGAATTAAAGACTCAACTCTTAAGTTGAGTTTTAATGTCTTTTAATTTGAGTCTTTATGTCACACCCCAACCGATGGCGGAAACATCAGGGTGCGAGCACTAAGCGTTCGGATTACTCATGAGATCCCATAACACTAAATATTTTGATAGAAATTAAATTGATTTCATGCATTGTCTAAACCATACAACCATCACATTAAGTATCAAATTACATCATTAGCAAATATTGTCTCAAAGTTTCTAGATTAACTACGTGACGTTTCTAGGCATCGTCCTAGCTTGATTCCATTAGACCCCATAGAATCCTATCAGCCTGCAACATGTATTAAAATATCAATACAAAGTATTGGCGAGTATACAAGTTTGAATAATAGCATAATAGGTTAAAACAAATATCCATATGTAAGTGTAACAAAATAGTTTCAGCCGTGCTAGTGTCGCAGTCCACGCAGTGATAGCCCAAGTATCCCGATGCTTTAATGTTTGCCCAAGATTCAAGGTAAACTAGAATCCTCCTAACAATACCCCCTGAGAATAATGGGAGAGGTGCATCTCCTATAGCTGTAACACCCCAAAAATCCAATATTTAATAAATATGGCATATATTAGAATTATGTATGAAATAACTTAAGTAGATTTGACTAACTAGGATTAGTTAGCTTAGTTTGTCTATCTATTAGTCTCAAGAAGGAAAGAGATAAATTAACTAAAGTACAAGGGTTAATCTTGCACATTTTAAGTGAAGTTTGGTTTAAGTGGGGAAGACCACAAACATTAGACATAAGTCTGATGTTGGTGTCGATGCAAGCCAAGGAGCCAAGAGGGTTTCTCTTGGTGATGAATGTTGAAGAATTGAAGTAGAATCCAACCTTAAATCTCTTGCATGAATCAAGATTCTATATCATCTAGCCCTAACAATCATGTGGTAAGTCGAATTCCTTGATTTGGTGAATTTTAGGAAAAGGGTTTTTCATCTAATCATGAAATTATGCAAACATGTGTGTGATTTGAAGTTATGAATGCAAGATAAGACATGAATAATGTTTGATTTTAGCATTTTGATTGATTTATAGCAAAAACCCATTGGGTGAGAAGTTAGCATGAGTAGGATGATTAAGTAGGATGATGTATGTGAAGTTTTGATGTATGATCTTGATTATAATACATGAATGATAAGTAAATTGATGTAGAATGAAATAATCATGTAAACTTAGATGATTATTGAAAATAAGTGAGTTCAACTAGTAAAATGTCATGCTTTATATGCTTGTACAATATGCTTTAAATGCGGAACCCGCCAAGTGTTCGATGAAATGCTTAAGAGAGCTAGTATGTGGATTACTAGTAAGGATGATGTCGGGTTCAAGGATAGTGTTAAATTAGTTAATTTTGAATGATGTTGCTAATCATGAATTATGAGATGACTATTATGGAAGGAATTGTTTATGTTGTGTGCATATATGATCTTGTGATTGTATATGTGTTTTACTATGTGAGTAGGGAATGAAAAGATGCGATTCTAGTTTATAATTTGTGTTGTTGGAAATTGACGAGTAAAGTTAAAATAGGATACGAATGTGAAATGAATGCAATATTAGAATGTGCGTTTATACTAATGAAGTAGTAACCGTGATTGTATGAATGTATAGGATCATGTATAGATGGGAAAGCATGGAAGGCAAACGGAATGGATATAAGGAAGTATGTACGAAACGGGCACTCGAGGTAAGTAACTTCCGGACTCCCTCTTTATTGGTAAAGTGATTTATTGTATGATAAATGTTAGTAGTTGTGTCGAAACGTAGATTAGATGATGAGATCAAGTATTAGTACCAAACGAGTGATTACCCAGTATCACTCCTTAATGTAGTAAAGTACGGTTATGAGTTAGTTATTTTGGAATGGTATTGGAGTTTAGAAAGGTATGGGTACGTAGAAGTAAAGATTTTCGTTAAGTCGATCAAACGGGTCAAAATGAGAGTTTACTCATTTTGGTATGATTTGCGTAAGTGAGTTCTGAACCTCACTTCTTAGTATATAATTAAACTCTATTTATGAGGGTTAGGAGTCTTGTAGGAATGATTGAGAAGGTAAGTAAATGGAAACGAAAGTCGTAATAAGTTGTTAATAGTTAACAAGGTAACGAAAAGTGCATGGCGAAATCAAACGGGTCGAACATATATGCATGAATCGTGTAACGGCAATGTAATTCATAATGTTTAAGGACCTCAAGGTATGGATTTTTAGTTAATTAGGTAGGGAAATGTTTTATGAACAATAAGAAACAAGTTTCAAGTGAAACGGATGCAAAACGAGCAAGTTATGCGAGTTTTGGTATTAAAAAGGAAAGCTGATCTGGGCGCTAGCATAAATTACGGTAGCCAGCATAAGTTACGGTAGGCTCTAAAGCCATTTTTCCACCGTAAGGCAGTAGGTTGTCACCGTAAGGATTTCATAGCCACCGTAAGCTACGGTAGCCACCATAGCTTACGGTTGAGGTCAGATACAAAATAAAAAGTTTATGCATTTCTTCGTTTTTCTTTGATTTCGGACCTCGTGAACCCATCCCTAGCCCCGATAAGCTTCTATAATGTACCTCAGCCCTACCAAATGGCTTGATAAGCTACGGGTGAGTATGGAACTCATCTTTAAGATCCGAAAAGTACCCGAAAGTCACTTAAAAACTTTTAGGAAGCGTGTGTAAGAAAGGGGTGTGTAAGCGAGTGTGCGGGGAAATGAATTAAGTTTGTGGGCCAGTATGTATAGGTTCAATTTCATTTCAATATGTGAAACTTTTAAGTAATTATTAATAGGAGTAAGTATGTATGTGAGTTGTTCACTCATGTTTTATTACTCGGAGGTTGTAATTAGGACACGTCAGTAAACCATATTGAATTGTGTAAGTGCTACGTATGAGCTTGTATATATGTACGTATGTAAGGGTGTATGTATTAGATGACTATAAGTATACACACGGATGTACGTAGGCATGATGTAGTATTTATGGTACACGAAGGAATGGGGCTTGAATAGATGTATTCATAGCTTCAAAACATTTGAGTATTAAGTTGCTAGTCATATGCCTTGAGTATGAAATGATATTTGCAGGTATGCTATTGAAATCCGTTGTGCAGTTTTGAGGAATTGGAATGCTAGATTGTACGTGGAAGAATGAACGAAAGGACTTGCAAGAATATAAAGAATGCGGCGTGGTCATTTAATTATGTATGATAGATTATGAATTGTAGTTATCATATTCTAATGATGTGCATGTTTGTGGTGAATGTAGGTCACGCAGATTAATATCGGTATAAAGTATTGGAGGATTGAAGATCGAGTCAAGAGCAAGAATTGTACGGGAAGAGTAGTCACATAACTGGGGATTTTATATGTAAATGGATGCGATAATTAAGTATGAACGATGTAAATCTTTTAGTCAAGTATTAAATATTTCTAGTATTAGACATCAAGTATGTTACATGGCTAGTAAAGAAAGAAAATTTTTGGGCTCATATTTCCGCTACGTTGTTTTCAAGTTATTAATTATTAGGGTGTTACAATAGCGCTACTATTGTTAAGGCGGAACTACACACTCTGGATTAAACGTCACATAGCACAAAGAATCAAGAATCAAGAATCACAAGTTTCACATACACGTAGGATAGAGTTTAGATTCAAAAAAGTTTCAAGTATCATAGTTTATAGAATACATGTTACATCCCAAAGTTTAAAATAAAAAGGGATCGAGTATACTCACAGTGATTGCTTAATAGTATAAACTGTTATTAGATCAAAGGGAGCTCTTTCAGAATTAGCCTGATTAGATTGCAACAGATAAGAGTCGAGATTACGCAAGTGTTGGAAACAGTCACAGGATCGGATGGCTGTCCAATCGGATGGCTATCCGATCGGATTGCAGGTCGATCGGGTGACAAGTGTGTGTGAGGAACGGGTGGCTGCCCGATCGGGTGGTAATCCGATCGGATTGCCACCCGATCCAAGTATTAGGTTTAGAGTTTGTCACCTCTATCGGATGGCAGCTCGATCGGGTGGCTATCCGATCGGGTTGCCACTCGATTGAGATTCCCAAGTTCCAAGTTTTCTAAAAAAGTTTTAAGTGTAGTAAGATTTCAAGGCTAAAGGACAAGTGTCTCCTGATCGAGTGGTTGTCCGATCGGACGGCCTGTCTGATCGGATTGCCGCTCGATCGGGCGATCCTTGTTCCATTCACCTTTTGTAAAATTTCTAAGTCTCAAGATTCACGATGATGGTTTGGTACGTATTGAGACAAGGGTAAACTCATAGGTACACATCCGTTCTGATCGGGTGGGAACCACCCCATTCCGATCAGTTAACTGTCCGCGATAGTGTTTATGTCAAAATCCATATTCCGACCGTCATTCTCCGGTAGAAATCCGTCTCTAAGCCGACTTTAGACTAATAATCAAGTCTACAGCCCGTTCAAAGTTGGATTCACCCGTATAAAGTAAAAGTTTGAAGGAAAGATGAAAATAACACTAGTTTTATTATGAAGGATCCTAGATCTAGCTTAGATTTGATGAAAATACATGGAATCCCTTAGATCTTAGCTAAATCTTACCAAGGATGACCTCATATAGTAGTTTGTACAAACCACCATGATGACATAATCCTCAAGATCTTAGATCTGAGAGATTTCACGGTGAAAAGTGTCACACCTTGGCTTTTGCGGAAGCGTGGATTATTTGGTATGACTTCTTAATACCATAGCAACAATCATAACAATGCTATATGAAAATAAAACACAAGATGATCACCCATTCATTAGGTTTAATACTACCACAACATCATTGTTTGAAAATGTCGACACTTAGGATAAATTACAAACCATAATTGTTTAAAAGGTGTTCACAAGACACAACAAAAGACTTTAAATAAAACGTGGTTTAAAGACATGTAACCCGTCCAGGTAAGGATTACACCTCCTAAACCAACTACCCTGGATGACATCTTTATTCAACGCAACTTAACACGCATGCAGACACTTGCCAGATCCCTTAGTTTTCTGAAATACATGTAGTTTGAAAAATCAACAAAAGTTGAGCGAGTTCATGTGTAAGTGAGTATGTATAAACCTTTGTAAACAATGTAAGTATGTATGTATGTATATCCCGGTATGATTGCAAACAAGGAAAAGATCACCAATGGTTTGCAAGGCCACTGATATGTGTGACGGTGTAGGAAGACTCAAACCTAGCAGAGTTGCACCGGGCTTCTGGCTGGAAGACATAGTCACCACTATGGGCCGCCCCGACCTCATGGGTGTGGGCTCGCTACACCCAAATAGATCTATCACTCATGCCCCTCGGTCCTACAATGAGGATTGATGGTCCCAAGTATCCGCCTACCCTATCACATGATCTATGGTTCTTTCCTAGGCTAATCATACCAATAGTATTGTAAGTATCCCTTTGTAACATGTATTTCACCCCCGAAGTAAGTAAACAAAACATTTTAAAGAAAAGGGGGACATGAACTCACAGTAGTGCGTATCCTGGATCGTATCGTCAACTCAAACTGGGTCCGCTACACGACAACCTACAACGTACTAATGTCTATTAGACAAACGGGCCGTGCCTTGCTTTTGTATTTACGGGTTTGAGTTTTGATATTATTCCAAGTTGTAACTTCTTGTTAAAATAATAATAATTATTTTAACTTAAGTTTTGTTTTTAGGGTTTAGGAAGAATAGTTAGGCAACTATTTCGTATCCATACTTCTCAAGTATTTTAACTTCCGTATTTCCTTTCCAAGGATGGGGGTATTTATACATGTATTATTGTAATTCCAAAAAATATATTTTAAGTCCCACTAAAAAAATATATTTAACTTATTTGTCCAAAAATAACATATTCCCAAAATATATGTATTTTCCCCAAAAATAATATATTTTTACTTCTTTAGTTCCAAAATAATATTTCACCAAAAATATATTTGTAAGAGTATTTTCTGGAATATTTCATAAGTTACGTTTTCTAGCTCGGTTTTACAATATAATATATGTAACTTAAATATTTTATTCCTTGATATTTTTGGTATTATTTTGGAGTTGTAATTTTCCATGGTAGTTATTAAGTAATATTATTTTACCCTAAAATAATATAACTAGTTCACAAAATATACAAATATTCACACAAGTGTCTTGTATAAAATATATATTTTAAATATATACTTATCCATTTTTATTTGTAAAATCAACCTCCGATACTTGGTATTTTGTAATAAAAACTATGGCGAAGTTTATTTTGAAAACAAGGTTAAAAATATATTTGTAAACACTTGTTGGAAAAATATTTTCTAAGTGTCGGATTTTTAGAAAATTTCAACAGAGTTTCCTTTGTAAATGAAGGTGTCCATGCCTTTAAGCATATCATTTTCTTTTGTAAAAATCATCACAATCCATTCACAATCATCAACAATTAACCTTTACTTACCAATTTTGCCAAAATCAAGTAATAACTACTACTTCATGAACTTGAATATTTGTAAAAATATGTAGTAACTTACTAGCATTCTTAGTAAGTCTTCTTACCTTTTAAAATGTGATTAGTTCTTTAAAAACTTTCTTTTTAAAGAGCTTAGGTGTTTACAACTTCCAATCATATTTTCTAAAAATATTTCTTTATGAAATTTTCTTGTTACACAAGTGTTTCTACACTTGTTTATCCACCAAAAATGAGATTAGTTTATGTAGGATCCAAGATTTAATGAAACTTATATTTTTAACTTGGTTCTTTTGAAAAACCATACATGGATCTTTACATCTACATGATTATCCACCTACTTTGATCTTTATTTTTTTTTCAAGAAACCATTTACTCATTCAAGCTCATGATTTATGTGTGGATGATCCATCATCCTACCACATTTTCCTTTCTTACATCTTGCTAGATTACGTTTTTAATCATGATCTAGCAAGACTACATGATGATTGACATCAAATACATGAGTAAACAATAATCAACAAGCATAATATCACATGAACATCATGATTTCTTATGGTTTTAAGCTTATGTTTAAGTCTCAAGTTCATGGTTCTTGGTGTTCTTTGAGATTAACAACTAGTATTTTCTTTTAACCACATAAAATAGATGTAATATAGATAGATCAAGACCCTTACCACTAGCACAAGGCTAGGGATGAATCAAAGATGAAGATGATGAAGAACAAGTTGGATAAAAGCTCTAGGAAGTGGTCCTTCAAGCTCCAATGCTTCCTAGCTTCTTAATCTTGCTTCTTGCACCTTAGGATCACTAGAGATTGAATGATTGAGACTTAAAGATGATGATGATGGTGGTGGTGCTCTCTGCCGAGACCAAGAAGAGAAGGAAGGAGAAAGAGTTTGTTGAGTTTGTGTAGGTGATAAGAAGAATGGTCTAATGGTTATATAATACAAGTCTTCCAACATTTCATTAACCCTGGTTCATATGCTCCTTAAGTACTCCACATATCCATTAAACAAATAAAGAAAATCAAATGGTAGGGTCCCACTTCACAACCAGTTTTTTTTTTTTTTTTTTTTGGGGGGGGGGTTAGTTGGAATGTAATGGTAATTAGTTAGTTTAGTTAGGAGATAAGTAGTTTAGTTAAAGGTTTAGGTGTTATGTCAAAATATAGTGTGTCAGAGTGTTCGGGGACCATAACCAGTTTAGAAAAATAAAAACAATGCTTCTAGCATTATTTTGGTGTTTCGGGTAATGTCCGGTTGTTCGGTTGGGTATCGTTTCGTTAAAGTGCTTAATTATTTCGTAAAGTGTCTTCTATATAACTTTTTGTGTCACAATTAATTTCTGGCACTTAGGAAAGTATACATGACCATTCTGCCATATTTTTGGCACATTACTAGCATATTAAATGCTGAATTTTTGCTGAAAATGCAGAATTCTGCACTTAAAGTGTGTTTTAGGCACTTCCCGGCACTTTAACTATCACCTAGTGACGCAGTTTTATGGTCCTCACTTCCCTACACTCCCTACTAGTGTAGTATCATGTCTCTGGCTCATACTGGCCTCAAAAACATTGTCTGTCTATGTGCTGGCATTGTCAGCATGTTTTCTGGGTTATCCGCTCACTGCGCTAACTATGTTTTGTGCATCAAGTTTGTCACTAAAGTTTGTGTGTAATAAATGGAGTGACAGTATGAAATGTGATGCATATGTATGTATGATACAGGAATCATAAAGCAGTTTAAATTGTTAGTTGTAATCAAGCACAGTCATTAAGCACAAATTTAATATTAATTAAGTGTACGGATACCTGTAATCGTGAGGGCTGTCACAAAAAGTGTGATTTCAAGGGTGAATCACGTAGAGGATGAATTGTAGATCAAGAAAGTACAAGGATCTAGGTTAAAACGTACCGAAATCGAAGAGGAAATGAAGAAATGTAGTGTGCGTGCATCTGGTCGAGCAGGGATGTCACATCAGGGAATTAAGTGATGTGACAGGCCTTTTTATATTGTTAGAGTGTGTAAAGAGGGGCAGTGTGCACAGATCGGGTGGTGGCCAGGTCGAGTGACCATCGGATCGGGTGGTCATCGGATCGGGTGGCTATCCGATCGGGTGGTCATCCGATCGGATTGCCACTCGGTTAATCCACCCATTCCTCATTCCTGTCCTTGCTTCGTTTTGCGAGTTAGATTTAACCGTTGCGTATTATGTGGTATCAAAATAACTAGATTACATCATAAAACACCAAAAGTTTCCAAGTTTCTTAGATTCCGCAGTGACAAGACTCTAGTCTCTCGTTCAACCAAGAATCAAGTTTCACGAGTCTAAAGAATCAAGCACCAAGTATGTATCAAGAGTCGAGAATCATAACTTTTCAAGTATCAAGTATAAAGAATCAAATGAAGAATCTAGATTCCATAGTATTAAGAGTCAAGTGTCTAGATTAAGCATCAAGCGTCAAGTATCTAGGTTTAAGTGTCAAGTCTCATAGTATTAAATATCAAGAATCGAGTATCTAGAACAAAGAATCAAGCATCATAGTGTTAAGCATCAAGTATCAATACGATTCATACCAAAAGTATCAAGTATCAACATCACATAACCACAGGGACTAAAATTGATAATTGATAAAAGTTCAGGGACCAATCCTGCCAAGAGCCTAAAGTTTAGGGACGCTGGACGTTACAGTCTCCCCTCCTTTAGGATATTTCGTTCCTGAAATCTTAGAAGAAGTCTGCTCGAAGAGCTGCGGATACTTAGCCTTCATATCACTTTTCAACTCCCAAGTGAATTCGGCACCATGCTTTCCTTCCCATCGAACCTTAACAATGGGAATTTTGCTGCGCCTCAGACGCTTGACAGCTTGATCCATGATTTCGACCGATTTCTCCACGAACTGAACAGCTTCATTTATTTGCAAGTCTTCGAGGGGAACCTGTAGTCCCTCATCGGCTAGGCATTTACGTAGGTTAGATACATGGAACACTGGATGCACGTTGATTAGTTCTTGTGGCAAGTCGAGTCTGTACGCCACCTTGCCAATCCTTTCAAGTATCACGAAAGGACCCATATAGCGAGGAGCGAGCTTTCCCTTCTTACCAAAACAAACTACTCCCTTCTAGGGAGATACCTTAAGAAGAACTCGATCACCAACCTCAAATTCCAGAGGCTTACGCCTACCATCAGCATCGCTCTTTTGTCTGCTCCTAGCCTTGATCAAGTTATCACAAATTTGAAGAATCTATCCGTTGTCTCTTGAATGATTTCAAGGCCAGTAAACTGCTTGTCACCAACCTCATGCCAGCTGAGAGGAGATCGGCACTTGCGGCCATACAAAGCTTCGAAAGGAGCCATCTGAATACTGGAATGATAGTTGTTGTTGTACGAGAACTCAATCAATGGTAAATGTACATCCCAGTTACCACCAAAGTCGATGACACAAGAACGGAACATATCCTTTAGGGTTTGAATAGTACACTCGGTCTGTCCATCCGTCTGAGGATGAAAGGCCGTGCTAAGATTCAAGTGCGAACCCATAGCGGACTAAAACGTTTGCCAAAGATGCGAAGTAAAACGACCATCACGGTCCGAGATTATGTCAAGAGGTATGCGATGACGGCATATAATCTCATCAGTATAGACTCAAGAAAGCTTTTCTACTTTATAATCTTCACGGATAGGAAGAAAGTGGGCTGATTTGGTCAGACGATCGATAATCACCCAGATACTATCGTGACCTTTAGAGGTACGGGGTAGTTTGTTAATAAAGTCCATAGCAATGCTATCCCATTTCCACACAGGGATCTTAGGTTGTTCCAAGAGTCCAGAAGGGTGCTGGTGTTCAGCCTTTACCTTTGAGCAAGTAAGGCACTTAGACACATATACAGCAATGTCCTTCTTCATTCCAGGCCACCAATAAGTCGTACGCAGATCCTGATACATCTTATCAGCCCCTGGATAGATTGAGTAACGAGATTTGTGAGCCTAAGTCATAATGAGCTCACGGAGATTATCATGGTCTGGCACCCAGACACGACCGAGATAGTACTGAAGACCGTCAGATTTAGTTTCGAGTTGGTTCACGGTAGCACCATGTACTTCAACAGTTAGGCTTCCTTCATTAGCTGACAAAAATTGAGCTTCACGAATACAAGCATGCAGATCAGTAGAGATACGAATAGCCTTAAAATGAGTCTTACGACTAAGGGCATCGGCCACTACATTCGCCTTGCCAGGATGGTAGCGAATTTCGCAGTCGTAGTCGTTCAGTAATTCCACCCAATGTCTCTGTCGCATGTTCAGTTCTTTTTTGTCAAAGATATGTTGAAGACTCCTGTGGTCAGTGAAAACCACACACTTCGTACTATATAGGTAGTGTTGCCAAATCTTTAACGCAAAAATAACTGCACCAAGCTCCAGATCGTGAGTAGTATAGTTCTTCTCATGTACCTTGAGCTGACGAGAGGCATAAGCAATAACCTTGCCAATCCACGGTTCGAGGCATCACAATATACCACGAAGTCGTCATTGCCATCAGGAAAAGTCAACACAGGAGCATTGCATAACAAGTCCTTAAGAGCCTGAAAGGATTCCTCTTGTTTGGGACCCCAAACAAAAGGTTTCTCGTTTTGGGTTAGAGTGGTAAGTGGAACGGCGATTTTAGAAAAATCTGCGATGAATCAACGGTTATAACCCGCTAATCCTATAAATGAACGAATCTCAAACACGGATTTAGGTGTACACCAATTTTTCATTGCCTCGATCTTAGAAGGGTCAACATGGATTCCTTGCTTACTAACGACATGACCAAGAAATTGTACTTCATCAATCCAAAACTCACACTTAGAGAATTTAGCATACAAACGTTCGCCACGTAAGAGTTCAAGCATAAGACGTAAATGACGAGCATGATCCGCTTTAGACTTAGAATAAATAAGAATATCATCAATAAAGACTAGCACAAAACGGTCCAAATAAGGTTTACACACACGATTCATAAGGTCTATGAACACGGTGGGTGTGTTGGTCAAACCAAAAAGCATGACTATGAACTCATAGTGCCCATATCGAGTACGAAACGTAGTTTTAGGAATATCATTTTCGAGGACGCGCAACTGATGATATCCAGATCAAAGATCGATCTTAGAGAAACAGGACGCGCCTTGTAGTTGGTCAAATAGGTCATCAATACGAGGGAGCGGATAACGATTCTTCACGGTAAGCTTATTAAGTTCACGGTAGTCGATACACATACGAAGGGAACCATCCTTCTTCTTGACAAATAAAACAGGAGCACCCCACGTGGAGGTACTTGGACGAATAAAACCCTTATCGAGTAATTCGTGCAGCTGACTAGATAACTCTTGCATCTCAGAAGGTGCAAGACGGTAGGGAGCCTTGGCGACGGGAGTCGCACCAGCTACTAAATCAATACGAAAGTCAACAGATCTAGGAGGAGGAAGGCCAGGAAGATCTTTACGAAAGACATCAGTGAAATCACACACTACTGGAACGCAGCTTATGTTCTTCCCCTTGCCCTTTTGTTCCACCACGTGGGCCAGGAAGGCAAAGTTCTGTTTACGTAAGCATTTGCTCGCTTGTGTGCATGACATCAGCCTCGGTCCTTTTGAAGGTTGGTCTCCATAGACGTTCAAGGTATCATCAGACGAAAGAGGAAGACGAACGAGTTTCTCGTGACAAACAATCTCGACATGGTTCTTATGCAGCCATTCCATACCGATAATGAAATCAAAGCTTCCCAAACGCATGGGTATGAGATCAATAGAGAATACGTGATCGTTGAGAGTCAGGTAGCAATCACGTATAATGGAATTAACAAGAATCGACTTACCGTTGGCGACCTCAACAGAGAATGACTCAGTTAACTTAGAGCGCGTACAGTTTATCAAAGACTCAAATTCCACGGACACAAAGCTTTTATCGGCACCAGTATCAAATAGAATCGAAGCGTAAAGATTATTAACAAGGAACATGCCATTCACAACGTCATTGTCATTACGAGCCTGATTAGCATTAAGGTTGAACGCTCGTCCACGAGCGGCTGGCTGCTGGCCCTGGTTCAGCTGAGGGCACTGGTTACGGAGGTGAGTAGTATCTCCACACTTGTAGCATGCACGAACAGCATTGACTGGCTTTGGGTTCTGCAGGGGAGCGGGTAGAGCTGCCTGAGCTGGGGCTTGCTGAACTGGCTGGGTAGGGTTAGCTTGACGACAGTAGGGAGTCATATGACCATAACGATTGCAGTTGGTACACCAACGACATGCAGAAGCAGTAAGATGATGGTAGTTGCAAGTCGCACACTTGGGGTGAGATCTAGTGTACTGTTTCTTAGCTTTGGGAGCAGCAGGGTTAGCAGCAGAAGTAGCAGGAGCAGGTTTAGCCGTAGGGTTTGCAGCAGGAACAATAGCATTGCATCCTGAACCCTGAGATTTCCTTTTCTTGTTCTTGCTGCCACTTGACTGCTGGGTGACTTGATTTGCAGACTTAGAAGTCACAGGAGTAGCAAACTGCTTATCACGCACGCGGTTGTTGTTCAAACTTGCTGCCAAACGATAGACTTCTTCAATAGTTTCCAGTTGAGCTGCTTCAATAGAATCACGCATAGCAGGAGGTAGACCATTGATGTACTTGGTTATCATTCGCTTACGAGTAGAAACCATGTGAGGAACGATCAAGCTGAGCTGCTTAAAACGGGTTGTATAAGCCAGGTTATTATCACCAATCTGTTTCAAGTGCCAAAACTCTTCTTCAAGCTTCAATTGTTCATGAGGAGGGCAGAACTCAAGCATCATTAGTTCACGCACCTCGGCCCATGGAAGTGCATAGGCTTCTTCATTCGATCAGATGTTTCTCTCGTTCGACCACCACTCCAACGCTCTGCCTTGAAACATCCCAGTTGCACTCCTAGTCTTTAGATGATATGGGCACTCACTGTTAATGAAGGTAATCTCGATGCTGTCGAACCACTCGAGCATGGCAGTCACCCCATCATTGCCCGTGAAAGACTTAGGGTTGCAAGAGATGAAATTCTTATAGTTGAACTTAGTAAGCTTTTACTTCTCGGCCTTTGAGTCCACAGAGGATGGAGGAGTGTTTGATCCCTGGATCTCAGAGACGATCTTTGGCACGACTCGAGCGATTTGGTCGGCCATGAATGACATCATCTTTTTCTGAGACTTTTCCCTGGATCTCTTGAGAGTGTCGGATAGCTTTCGAGAAGACATCTAAAAGATCCAACATGAGGATCGTATAAGTCTAGATTTCACGAAGCCTCTCAATATAGATTCACACACAAAAGACTAAAACTCAACAAGATTCACAAGATTCACATAGATACCGAAACCTACGACCTTTGCATGGCACGTTGTACGAGGTTTGGCGACGTGTCAGAAACGCTTATATCTAGGAAGTACCAGCGGCGTATCCACCACGCTTCGAGCATGATCGCTTTGACCCCGTACTCGGTGTCATGTTACGTGTCACAAAACACACTCATCATTGTGAATTCACATAGACTACTCCAATAGTTTCACATAGATTCCAATAGTTTCTATAGATTCAATAGACTCACAGACTCCAATAGATTTAATAGTTTCCAATAGATTCATTCGTAGGTTCCAATAGATCCAATAGTTTCCAATAGTTTCACGTAGACAATCCACAAACAACGAAATCCCGCATGGCACGTGCTACGAAAGTTCGGCAACATGACGGAAGCACTTATATATAGGAAGTACCAGCGGCGTATCCACCATGCTTCAATCATGCCACCCCCCCCCCCCCCCCCCGCGTCATCGGTGTCATGCTTCGTTAATCACAACATTAGATTCCACCATTTTTCACAACATAGATTACCTAAATAGATTCAACATGGACTAACCAAATAGATTCAGTCATAGATTAACCAAATAGATTCCACAACTTCAACCCGAGTCTACAAATTGCGAACTTCACTTAGCGCATGGTACGAAGACTCGGTAACATGCCAGAAACACTTATATATAAGATGTACCATCGGCGTATCCACCATGCTTCGGACATGTCACGTCACCCTCGTCTTCAGCGCTAGGCTACATTTCGCATTCTGTTTCTCAAAATAACACATACTTAGATTACACGTAGATTACGCTAGAGTACGCATAGATTACACATAGATTCCTCAATGATTACTCAAGTAGTTTTCATATATTGGATTCCATTAACTCATCACCGGGCTGTAAACACTAAGCTTCGCATGGCACTTAGCACGAAAGTTAGTAACACGTCTGAAACACTTATATATAGGAAGTACCAGCGGTGTATCCACCATGCTTTAGACACGTCACTTCTCCCTCATGTTTCCATGCCATGTTACATTTAGTGTCTTATAACCACAACCACGCATAGATTTATCAGATAGGTTTACATATAATCATAGTCGATCAAGATCCACACATAGGCTATCACGATGAAATAAAACTTTATAAATTTAGTTGATCCTGAGATTAGAGTAATGTTTTAGATTGCGGTCATACGTGTGATTCGTGAGGACGTCTCAAAATAAACGAAGAATCAAGATAAACGAAGAATTAAATCTAAAACCACATCTAAAAGTCGAGATAATATAAAAGATAGGCTCATAAAACATAGAGTGTTCCGAGTAGAGGAACGGTGACCAACCAAAGTGATTCGAAACCCTTTTGAATTGAGATAGCGTGTCTTGACTTACTTAGACAAATACGTCATCGATGTTAGGCCTACGATATTCGTCCTTTTGGTCATTTCACGTACTCAATTGAATGGAAGTTTCGAGACCTTGGCGAGACATGAAAACATCAAAGAGCTAGTTATCAAGGTCTAAGTTTCACCTCTAACTTGATAACGTCATACTCTAATATCGTCGGTACTTGTCCGCAGACAAGACCTACTAGAATAATATGGAGATTTTCCATCAAGGTTCGGATGTCACTCCCATCTTAAGGGCAAATCTCGTGCAAAATACAAACACTGGTGAATAGTGTTTTCAAAGTGTACATTATGTTAGCCTTAGGAAAGGCATGTAAGTTACAGGAGTATATGTGCTGCTAGGAAGCAATTATGGTAGAATGCATAAGTCTTAAACAACAGATAAGAATCAAGATTCCTAGAACTATAGACTAGGGCAAGTATTCCTACTTATCCTAATTCCCTATAGTTATGGCTCTGATACCAATCTGTCACACCCCAACCGATGGCGGAAACATCGTGGTACGAGCACTAAGCGTTCAGATTGCTCATGAGATTCCACAACACTAAATATTTCGATAGAAATTAAATTGATTTCATGCATTGTCTAAACCATACAACCATCACATTAAGTATCAAATTACATCATTAGCAAATATTGTCTCAAAGTTTCTAGATTAACTACGTGACGTTTCTAGGAATCGTCCTAGCTTGATTCCATTAGATCACATAGCATCCTATCAGCCTGCAACATGTATTAAAAATCAATACAAAGTATTGGCGAGTATACAAGTTTGAATAATAGCATAATAGGTTAAAACAACTCATATCCATATGTAAGTGTAACAAAATAGTTTCAGCCATGCTAGTGTCGCAGTCCATGCAGTGATAGCCCAAGTATCCCGATGCTTTAATGTTTGCCCAAGATTCAAGGTAAACTAGAATCCTCCTAACAATACCCTCTCAGAATAATGGGAGAGGTGCATCTCCTATAGCGCTACTATTGTTACGGCGGAACTACACACTCTGGATTAAACGTGACATAGCAAAAAGAATCAAGAATCAAGAATCACAAGTTTCACATACACGTAGGATAGAGTTTAGATTCGAAAAGTTTCTAGTGTCATAGTTTATAGAATACATGTTACATCCCAAAGTTTAAAAAAAGGGATCGAGTATACTCATAGTGATTGCTTAACAGTATAAACTGTTATTGGATCAAAGGGAGCTCTTTCAGAATTAGCCTGATTAGATTGCATCAGATAAGAGTCGAGATTACGCAAGTGTCGGAAACAGTCACTGGATCGGATGGCTGTCCGATCGGATGGTTATCCGATCAGATTGCCGGTCGATCGGGTGGCAAGTGTGTGTGAGGAACGGGTGGCTGCCCGATCGGGTGGTAATACGATCGGGTTGCCACTCGATCCAAGTATTAGGTTTAGAGTTTGTCACCTCTATCGGATGGCAGCTCGATCGGGTTGACACTCGATTGAGATTCCCAAGTTCCAAGTTTTCTAGAAAAGTTTTAAGTGTAGTAAGATTTCAATGCTAAAGGACAAGTGTCTCCTGATCGAGTGGTTGTCTGATCGGACGGCCTGTCTGATCGGATTGCCGCTCGATCGGGCGATCCTTGTTCCGTTCACCTTTTGTAAAATTTCTAAGTCTCAAGATTCACGATGATGGTGCGGTACGTATTGAGACAAGGGTAAACTCATAGGTACACATCCGTTCTGATCGGGTGGGAACCACCCCATTCCGATCAGTTAACTGTCCGCGATAGTGTTTATGTCAAAATCCATATTCCGACCGTCATTCTCCAGTAGAAATCCGTCTCTAAGCCGACTTCAGACTAATAATCAAGTCTACAGCCCGTTCAAAGTTGGATTCACCCGTATAAAGTAAAAGTTTGAAGGAAAGATGAAAATAACACTAGTTTTATTATGAAAGATCCTAGATCTAGCTTAGATTTGATGAAAATACATGGAATCGCTTAGATCTTAGCTAAATCTTACCAAGGATGACCTCATATATGTGACAACCGGTAATTAAGAGCTTTTAATTACGCAATTAACAGGTGTTTAAGGAGATAATAAATAGTGTTTAAGGCACGTATTAACTTAATTAGGCCCTTGTTATGCCTAGGAACGCTTATCGGACGTTATAGCGCGCGTGTGAGGATTTTCAGGAAGCCTGCTGAATATTAAGCGATAACGAACTGAAACCGTACAAACTACTGACAACGCCAACAAATACGAAGTTTATACGTATAACTAATACTTATGAATGTGGTTTTGCGAAAAATACTATCTTTGCGAACGACACAAAGCGCAAACATCAACGAAAACGCGACTGCAGGAACGCACCGGCAATGAAACGAAGGCATCGAACACGCGCATTACCTTCAAAACTGAAATATTATGACAGATTTAGTTTATTTTATTTTATTTTTTTTTTGAATTTTAATTTCCACAGTCGAAAACAAATCGAAAAACCGGATTAAAACGGCGAACGACGCGTTTTACGCGATTTAACGCAACCGACGACAAACACGACAAAAATCAACTACCGGCGTACAATTTACACGATTTCGATTTTTAAAAACATACGTTATCATATTTTACGGAGCTCGGGCGCGAAAACGGTTCATAGGAATTAACGGGCCACCTATAACACGCGATATTGGGCTTGTGGACCTTAGGCCCAAGCCCAAAGCCCATTATCTAAACCTAACTATAAAAGAGTAGCCAAACCCTAGACATCACTTATACTCAGCCGCATACACAGATCTCTTCCTTTGATTTTTTTTTTCTCTGCAACTTATACACTCCCATATGAAGAACCTTATCACTTCTTCATACTTTCAAATTCATTCACAGACAAACACCCTTGTCCCCTCTACCTCTCGATTGCTACCAGTAGACGCAAAGAAAAAAAAACATGACACGACTTCATCCCCTGAAACCCCATTGTTCTCTCTCCCTAGTGATCTCTTTGTCGGCCACGGGAGCCGCCGACCGGACCATCACCGGCGCCGGTAAACCGGCCGACGACAGCCGCACCCCCACACCCACGAAACCCTTTAATCCAGCGATACACCCACACCCACCTGATTTGCAACAAGAGAGAGAGAGAGAGCAGCGACTGATCGACGGCGGCAATGCGGCCGTACTGGCGGTGGAGGCGACGACAGTGGTGCGTTTTATGTGTTTGGTTCGGTTCAGGCAACAACTTAACAAGTTTACTCTTTTCAGTTTTCAGTTCGGGTATTATTTTCATCTCGGTTTTCGTTCAAGTTTTGGTCTCGGTTCAAGTGGTTCTGATTTGGTTCGAGTTTTAACTCAGATCTGGTGCAAGTCAGTTGTCGGTCAACATTTAGGTTTCTATTTCGGGTCAGATTTTCACTCGTGTCTCGGTTCAACTTGGGTTACGACCGAGTCAACTCAGCTTGTGTTTGGTCAAGTCCAGTCAAAACAGCAGTCAACCCGGTGTTCGGGTCAACAGAGGTCAACGGCTCGGTTAACAGTTCGGGTCAGTCGTGGTCAACAGGTCAAAGCGGTCAACCCGGGTCAGACCCGGTCAACTCAGCGAGTCAACTCGGTTAACCCAGTTGACTCGGTCAACTCAGTTAGTGTTTTGACACGAGGAGATGGTAAAGATTTAGGACGCGATTATTATTTACGTTATTTAGTTTTAACTCATAACGTGACCGAGCTCGACCGATACCTTTAGCAACTTTTTACACTTTATTTTGGCGTATTTGATGAAAAGTTATATATATTGCGTGAGTTGATTGAATAAATGTTGAATTTTGAAATTATATCGACACTTTAGATGTCGGGTTATTCCAAAAACAGAGGAAACTCTGCCCGATTTTCATAAAAATCCGAAACACGACACGTATTTCTATCTTCAAAATGACACTTAAAGGAATTCGAGTTTTATTATTAAATAAATATAAAGATATATTTAATTGGGCGACGATTTGCGAAACACGTTGAAACTAGCACACTTTTATAAAATAAATATAATTAGTTATTATATTTATCTCGACCGACAAAAACTCGAAAACTCTTATAAAATAAACAAAATTATATATATACTTATTTCAAACGTTTAAAACTTGGAAACCTTTTACGAAATAAATATCATATGTAATAACTCCCAAATAACAAAGATGCGGAATTTCCTTTCAAAAACAAATATAATTAGTTATGATTATTTCGAACATCCGATAATCCGAGCGTCTTTATAAAATAAATATAATAGTTTATATTTATTCATACATCGCGAATTCAAATATTTATTTCACACGTCAACTTTAAACGCCTTTGTGAACTAAATATAGTTGTTATGTATATTTCAAGCGTCGACGACTCGAATACTTTCGAGTGCTTTGGTAACCATAGTATATTTGTTTATATCCATTTCAAACATCTTCGAGTATATATATATATATATATATATATATGTATATATATATATATATATATATTTATTTATGTCCATCCTACGAAAACTACAACAGTATGTTACTGTATCATATACGACGTTTCGTATACGTACCATTATTCATCTGCACCTTCCCTCGTAGAGTCGTTTTGTTAGCGACTCGGTAGAGCTCGGACACGTAGTTTAACTACGTTGATTAATTAGAAAACTTTTATTCCTTGATTAGGAATGCTTTAGTTGCACGCTAGCGAGTTCACATTCTTGGAATGACATCACGGAATCACTTTTAGCTAGCTTTGCACAGGAATGTTAAGGTGAGTTCATAACCCCCACTTTTTACTGTTTTACATTTTTATAAATGTTTTCGGGGGTGGAAAGACATGCAAGTTTTTGCAAAAGCAAACACTATTTCGATGAACGAAAACACATATTTATAAACCATGTTGCAAATGATTTTCAATGAACTTGAATGGTTTACGAACGGTTTATACTAAACATGCCGGTTTTACAAAACAAACGCGTATTTTCACAAACGTGCATGATTTTCATGACTAGTGACAGGAATGTCCTAGTTACTACAACGGGACTGGGTTGTTCTGCGTACGAACAACGAGACAACCCAATGGGTTTATGTCCCCCTTTTTTCTTTTGAAATACATATTAACCAGGGTATGATTAAGCTATGGAATGAACTCTTGGATCACGTGCGAATAGGCGCTAACTTAGGCACCATTAATCCTTTTAAGGACCACGGAACAGGGGGTAGATCTATCGGGTACGGGCGAGCCCCACTCACGGTCCTTGTGCGGCCACTTAGAGTGCTTTTGTGTCCCTGTCGAAGTGAATCGACACTTAAATCGTCTACCGGGTTGAGTGCTTCCTATGTCGGCACACATATTAATGTCTTAGCTACACATTAATGATCAACATGTTCATAGACGCATTACATACCTACTTATAAACTGAACTTTCAAATGTTTTTAAGATTCATTTGATGTAAACTTACAAATACATGGATTTACAAACTTTGGTAACGTTTTTCAAATTATACCTAAGTAAGAGGACGCGCTGATCCTGCTTATAAAGGTTCGTTTGGGCTCGGCCCATTCTCTCTCGTGCAATGCACAAAGACTCTCGTGGGCTAGACTCACAGTTTTCATATATCATGCCAAGAAAATGATTTTACTATATTTTCTCAGCAACTTTAAAACCGGTTATCAAAAAGATTTATTATAAATCTTTTCAAAACAAACTATGAACTCGCTCAACTTTATGTTGACTTTTTTCGCATGTTCTTTCTCAGGTTACTTTTTCAGAAACAATGGCACGGTGGAATAGGGGAACCATGTGGAGTCGAGTACTTAGTGGCGTTCGTTACCTAGAAGTCTTAGCTTATTTGCTTCCGCTGTGCAATGAAGATACCGGTCCAGTCACGCCATGCTCTGATATTTCGGGGTGTGACAGATTGGTATCAGAGCTATAGGTTTCAGCGAATTAGGTTTCTGTGTAGAGATACCTAGGCTTTAACCTCACTTTCCCTCTGGGGACTTAGATTTTTAAGACATTGAATACGTATTGAACGCCTAGGATTCGAATATGGGTTCCAACCGTTGGCAAGAACAATGAGTCAACTGTTTTGATTTTAACATGCACAAGAGTTGCGTTTGATACACGATGCACGAAATGATTACATACAGTAAGCAAAACCTTGAGAGTTTTGATAACATGCATCTAGGACCTTTGTGAGAATTTATGTCAACATCCATTAAAGGTCATTACGTAGGAACTGCGACTATAAATTCGAGCACACGCCATCATATTATGTCTTCTATGTTGTTTTAATTACCCGAGTAGGTAATCTACGTGGGACGAAACGCTAGTGCGTGAATACAAAGGAAACTTAAACTATACGTCAGCGGACGTCGGAGTACATCACACACGACTTTCGAGGCAAGGCCTTGGGAAAAACACAAATCGGCACGGCAACAACGATGCTAATCCCATCAGTGGGAGAAACGACAACCGAAATGCGGTACTTTGGCATGTGATCCTGCAAATGACATGAGTCACACAGAGGTACGTTAAAACAAGTATTCATAACAATCGATTCTTAGTCTGAAGGGACTCACAATAGTTGGCGCTGCAAAGGAAGTCACACGTCTTCGCATTCCCCCTATTTCATTTATGGTAGATATGCTAAGTTCGACATTCCATGGTAATGCCACCTAACATTCGGTCATCGCACGAAGTTCCAGGTAAGGTCCTTAAACTTCTTTTGTTGAAATTCTGACTTTTGCGTATAACGAGTAGACTTTCATATTTCTACTCCCCCCTAATGATCCTTGCATCACAAAAATTTTCTTTCATAATAGCGAATACTCATTTGTTTCATTCTTGACGAATTCATATGTTATACATGCGTTGTTTGTTACGCATGTGGCTTCACTTGAAATTGTTGCTTTATCAAGTTCAAATATTATTTCGCTACCTTCACTCCTTGCATTGTGATCTAGCTAAACCACATTATTGCATAATGTTGACTCTTTGATATCGAGTCAACGAAACTCGTTGAAACTCCTTTCTTTTCAAGCTACATACATGGTTTTTCGTTGTAACCATGGAAAAACTTTCTTGTTGATAGATGTAATCATTGTTGGATTACGCTTAACCCAAGTTCAATTGATTGAACTTGCTCGTTATATGTATTCGGTTCAAGATTCCATATGATGGATTGAGGCCATCATATTCGAAATAATCCCAACAAGCACTTCATTTGCTTTGAATCATAATATGCTTGTTGGTCTTCGACTTCATTAAATCGTTTCTTTGATCACGATCACCTTGTGGTGACGTTTTTCACAAGTTTGAAGCTTGCGCTAATCTCATTACTCATATCATGTACGGATTTAATTATTTATTTATTTGTTTAGTCTTATTAAATCCGCTTTGCCGATTTATCATATAAAAACAATCTTAACACAATCGTGTGTTAAGATAATGGTACACAAATTCATGTGATATTCTGGTGTACCTCTTAACGGTTCCTTCATCATCGATCAAACATTCTGTGATATTTATTGCTTTCCAACTTCGATCGAAAACATTATTTATTTGTTTCATTTTCAATCAAAAATCCTATGAGATTTGTTTGAAACAAACATTCAGATTTACTTCGTTGAACCTTTCATCTGATTTCCAACACGGTGAACTTGTTTGATCACCGCTATTATTGAATTGTTTCAGTCACTACGACACCTTGTGGTGTCGGAACGAACTTGTAGCTTGGGCTACTCATGATCGAGCGTTTCATGCAAAACACGGTGATGCTTGTTCAGTCACTGCTATCGCTGAATTATTTCATTCACTACGACACCTTGTGGCGTCGGTATAAACTTGTAGCTTATGCTAATCACGATCAGTCGTTCATGCAAAACTATATATGCTTTTCGTTTGACTCATCATTTAAATGGTCTCAATGCAACTATGTATTAAGATGATGATACACCAGGTTCGGTTGAATTTCGTTTCGGTGTATCCTTGCAGCAAGTTGATCTTATTCATTCATTGGTTCAATAGTTGATGCATCATCCTTATTATTTTATTTATTTGAGTTTGTTGAATTCGAGTTCCATTTATACAACAACCAACGCAAGTTTCTGTTGGTAGTGAATTCTATTGTTTCAAAATTTATTTGCATGTTGTGAACGTTCATTTGAATTTCTATTGGTTGAAATTCCTCTTTTGTTGAACCCCGTAAATTTGATCGCATTGGTGACAGTATCATTATGCTTCGTTCACTTGACATCGATTTCTGGAACAAACTCAGTTTAACTGTTGGGTTCTTATTGATGCAAAATGTCTTTACACCCACATAATCCGAATAAGTCTTGATTCGGTTACGCGGTCATTTACTTTGGTATTATTCGGACTTACCTAGGAACAGCACAACTCTGAGAAGTTAACATAGTCTAAATTTCGAGGACGAAATTTCTGTAACAGGGGGAGAATGTGACAACCGGTAATTAAGAGCTTTTAATTACGCAATTAACAGGTGTTTAAGGAGATAATAAATAGTGTTTAAGGCACATATTAACTTAATTAGGCCCTTGTTATGCCTAGGAACGCTTATCGGACGTTATAGCGCGCGTGTGAGGATTTTCAGGAAGCCTGCTGAATATTAAGCGATAATGAACTGAAACCGTACAAACTACTGACAACGCCAACAAATACGAAGTTTATACGTATAACTAATACTTATGAATGTGGTTTTGCGAAAAATACTATCTTTGCGAACGACACAAAGCGCAAACATCAACGAAAACGCGACTGCAGGAACGCACCGGAAATGAAACGAAGGCATCGGACACGCGCATTGCCTTCAAAACTGAAATATTCTGACAGATTTAGTTTATTTTATTTTATTTTTTTTTTGAATTTTAATTTCCACAGTCGAAAACAAATCGAAAAAACGGATTAAAACGGCGAACGACGCGTTTTACGCGATTTAACGCAACCGACGACAAACACGACAAAAATCAACTACCGGCGTACAATTTACACGATTTCGATTTTTAAAAACATACGTTATCATATTTTACGGAGCTCGGGCGCGAAAACGGTTCATAGGAATTAACGGGCCACCTATAACACGCGATATTGGGCTTGTGGGCCTTAGGCCCAAGCCCAAAGCCCATTATCTAAACCTAACTATAAAAGAGTAGCCAAACCCTAGACATCACTTATACTCAGCCGCATACACAGATCTCTTCCTTTGATTTTTTTTTCTCTGCAACTTATACACTCCCATATGAAGAACCTTATCACTTCTTCATACTTTCAAATTCATTCACAGACAAACACCCTTGTCCCCTCTACCTCTCGATTGCTACCAGTAGACGCAAAGAAAAAAAAAACATGACACGACTTCATCCCCTGAAACCCCATTGTTCTCTCTCCCTCGTGATCTCTTTGTCGGCCACGGGAGCCGCCGACCGGACCATCATCGGCGCCGGTAAACCGGCCGACGACAGCCGCACCCCCACACCCACGAAACCCTTTAATCCAGCGATACACCCACACCCACCTGATTTGCAACAAGAGAGAGAGAGAGCAGCGACTGATCGACGGCGGCAATGCGGCCGTACTGGCGGTGGAGGCGACGACAGTGGTGCGTTTTATGTGTTTGGTTCGGTTCAGGCAACAACTTAACAAGTTTACTCTTTTCAGTTTTCAGTTCGGGTATTATTTTCATCTCGGTTTTCGTTCAAGTTTTGGTCTCGGTTCAAGTGGTTCTGATTTGGTTCGAGTTTTAACTCAGATCTGGTGCAAGTCAGTTGTCGGTCAACATTTAGGTTTCTATTTCGGGTCAGATTTTCACTCGTGTCTCGGTTCAACTTGGGTTACGACCGAGTCAACTCAGCTTGTGTTTGGTCAAGTCCAGTCAAAACAGCAGTCAACCCGGTGTTCGGGTCAACAGAGGTCAACGGCTCGGTTAACAGTTCGGGTCAGTCGTGGTCAACAGGTCAAAGCGGTCAACCCGGGTTAGACCCGGTCAACTCAGCGAGTCAACTCGGTTAACCCAGTTGACTCGGTCAACTCAGTTAGTGTTTTGACACGAGGAGATGGTAAAGATTTAGGACGCGATTATTATTTACGTTATTTAGTTTTAACTCATAACGTGACCGAGCTCGACCGATACCTTTAGCAACTTTTTACACTTTATTTTGGCGTATTTGATGAAAAGTTATATATATTGCGTGAGTTGATTGAATAAATGTTGAATTTTGAAATTATATCGACACTTTAGATGTCGGGTTATTCCAAAAACAGAGGAAACTCTGCCCGATTTTCATAAAAATCCGAAACACGACACGTATTTCTATCTTCAAAATGACACTTAAAGGAATTCGAGTTTTATTATTAAATAAATATAAAGATATATTTAATTGGGCGACGATTTGCGAAACACGTTGAAACTAGCACACTTTTATAAAATAAATATAATTAGTTATTATATTTATCTCGACCGACAAAAACTCGAAAACTCTTATAAAATAAACAAAATTATATATATACTTATTTCAAACGTTTAAAACTTGGAAACCTTTTACGAAATAAATATCATATGTAATAACTCCCAAATAACAAAGATGCGGAATTTCCTTTCAAAGACAAATATAATTAGTTATGATTATTTCGAACATCCGATAATCCGAGCGTCTTTATAAAATAAATATAATAGTTTATATTTATTCATACATCGCGAATTCAAATATTTATTTCACACGTCAACTTTAAACGCCTTTGTGAACTAAATATAGTTGTTATGTATATTTCAAGCGTCGACGACTCGAATACTTTCGAGTGCTTTGGTAACCATAGTATATTTGTTTATATCCGTTTCAAACATCTTCGAGTATATATATATATATATATATATGTATATATATATATATATATATATTTATTTATTTATGTCCATCCTACGAAAACTACAACAGTATGTTACTGTATCATATACGACGTTTCGTATACGTACCATTATTCATCTGCACCTTCCCTCGTAGAGTCGTTTTGTTAGCGACTCGGTAGAGCTCGGACACGTAGTTTAACTACGTTGATTAATTAGAAAACTTTTATTCCTTGATTAGGAATGCTTTAGTTGCACGCTAGCGAGTTCACATTCTTGGAATGACATCACGGAATCACTTTTAGCTAGCTTTGCACAGGAATGTTAAGGTGAGTTCATAACCCCCACTTTTTACTGTTTTACATTTTTATAAATGTTTTCGGGGGTGGAAAGACATGCAAGTTTTTGCAAAAGCAAACACTATTTCGATGAACGAAAACACATATTTATAAACCATGTTGCAAATGATTTTCAATGAACTTGAATGGTTTACGAACGGTTTATACTAAACATGCCGGTTTTACAAAACAAACGCGTATTTTCACAAACGTGCATGATTTTCATGACTAGTGACAGGAATGTCCTAGTTACTACAACGGGACTGGGTTGTTCTGCGTACGAACAACGAGACAACCCAATGGGTTTATGTCCCCCTTTTTTCTTTTGAAATACATATTAACCAGGGTATGATTAAGCTATGGAATGAACTCTTGGATCACGTGCGAATAGGCGCTAACTTAGGCACCATTAATCCTTTTAAGGACCACGGAACAGGGGGTAGATCTATCGGGTACGGGCGAGCCCCACTCACGGTCCTTGTGCGGCCACTTAGAGTGCTTTTGTGTCCCTGTCGAAGTGAATCGACACTTAAATCGTCTACCGGGTTGAGTGCTTCCTATGTCGGCACACATATTAATGTCTTAGCTACACATTAATGATCAACATGTTCATAGACGCATTACATACCTACTTATAAACTGAACTTTCAAATGTTTTTAAGATTCATTTGATGTAAACTTACAAATACATGGATTTACAAACTTTGGTAACGTTTTTCAAATTATACCTAAGTAAGAGGACGCGCTGATCCTGCTTATAAAGGTTCGTTTGGGCTCGGCCCATTCTCTCTCGTGCAATGCACAAAGACTCTCGTGGGCTAGACTCACAGTTTTCATATATCATGCCAAGAAAATGATTTTACTATATTTTCTCAGCAACTTTAAAACCGGTTATCAAAAAGATTTATTATAAATCTTTTCAAAACAAACTATGAACTCGCTCAACTTTATGTTGACTTTTTTCGCATGTTCTTTCTCAGGTTACTTTTTCAGAAACAATGGCACGGTGGAATAGGGGAACCATGTGGAGTCGAGTACTTAGTGGCGTTCGTTACCCAGAAGTCTTAGCTTATTTGCTTCCGCTGTGCAATGAAGATACCGGTCCAGTCACGCCATGCTCTGATATTTCGGGGTGTGACAATATAGTAGTTTGTACAAACCACCATGATGACATCATCCTCAAGATCTCAGATTTGAGAGATTTCACGGTGAAAAGTGTGATTTCAAGGGTGAATCACGTACAGGATGAAGTGTAGATCAAGAAAGTACAAGGATATAGGTTAAAACGTACCGAAATCGAAGAGGAAATGAAGAAATGTAGTGTGCGTGCGTCTGGTCGAGCAGGGCTGTCACATCAGGGAATAAAGTGATGTGACATGCCTATTTGTAGTGTCGGAGTGTGTGAAGAGGGGCAGTGTGCACGGATATGGTGGTCATCCGATCGGATTGCCACTCGGTCAATCCACCCTTTCCTCATTCCCGTCCTTGCTTCATTTTGTGAGTTAGATTCAAGCGTTGCGTATTATGTGGTATCAAAATAACTAGATTACCTCATAAAACACCAAAAGTTTCTCATTTAACCAAGAATCAAGTTTCACGAGTCTAAAGAGTCAAGCACCAAGTATGTATCAAGAGTCGAGAATCATAACTTTTCAAGTATCAAGTATCAAGAATCAAATGAAGAATCTAGATTCCATAGTATTAAGAGTCAAGTATCTAGATTAAGCATCAAGTGTCAAGTCTCATAGTATTAAGTATCAAGAATCTAGTATCTAGAATAAAGAATCAAGCATCATAGTGTTAAGCATCAAGTATCAATATGATTCATACCAAAAGTATCAAGTATCAACATCACATAACCACAGGGACTAAAATTGACAATTGATAAAAGTTCAGGGACCAATCCTGCCAAGAGCCTAAAGTTTAGGGACGCTGGGCGTTACACTTTATGTCTCAAGTTAAGTCTCTAATTAAGTGAGACTTTTCACTCATCCTCAACTCTTGTATAATAATAGGCTATGTGCCTCATTTGAGAAAGAAGAACATCTAGAAAAATACAAGAAAATTACATGAATATATGAAGAGTTATTGAAGAGAAAACATACTTGAAGGCCCATGTGTTGGATACTTAGAGAGATATGTTTTCTCTATTCGATTTCACTACCGTCACATCTTTATTTGTTTCATAAGTTCAAACACTACAATTATGCGGTGTAACCTCGGGCGCGTGGCCATCTTCGGCAGTACAGACTGCTTCGGCTATTGTACCCTGGGAGACAGACGCGTCGTCTTTGGTAGATGCGTGAAATCTGTTTTAAGAGAAACGTGTTGAACACGTGCCTCAACCAAAATCGTCAACGTTTTAGTGTGTTCTTTGTTGCAGACAAGGAGTATTTTTCAAGACTCAAGATGATGAATACTCGAGTCTAAGATGCTATCAAGTGCGCGTGAAGGACCCACCAGAGATGCCGCTTGAATCAAGATTGGTATATATAATTATATTTTATATTTCTTTTATTTAGTTACTGCAACCGATATTGTACTATGATATTTCCTACGAATAACGAGAGTCTCGTTATTATATATTTTATAATTATATTTTATAAAAAGTGAACCTAGTTGCTACATTAATATTATTCAAATATATAATATATGTGTGTCTGTGTGTGAGGTTGTAAATATTTTTTTTCCTAAAATAATAATAAATGAACTCATTTGGGCTTCGGCACAAAAGTTATTAGTATGCGTTACTCATAATAATATGTATTATTGATGTTGTTTAGGTTGTTTCTGTTTAATATTGATATAAACACTCTAATTTATATAACTTGCTAAACATCAAATTTATATAATACTTCTGTGCATATATGACCAACCTCTAAGCAATAACTTTACGACGTGAAAACTAAAAAAAGAAAGAATAAAAGAATTAAGACAAAAACTAGTTCTTGTATTTAACATGAATATAGACACATACGAAACATGTATGATAATCAAGATCACAAGATAATATTAATCATTTGAATGTGACATTTATTTTGGAGATTATAAAATTATATGAAAAGAGAATTACATGATTGATGATGATGGTAGTGAAATAATGGAAGACAATCAAACACGCACGCTTATATACATGGAATTTTGTCAATGCATTTGTAATTATAACCAATTATTATGTTTTTATAATTATTACTAGGTTACACCCCATATATATGGCTAACTTAACTATTTTAAAGGTTCAAAGCGAACTAAAGATCCAAAACCCCTACACCCTTGCCAAAATTAATATTTAAAAGTCAAGAATTTTTATATTTTGTAACTTATTAAGAACTTGACCACTCTAGTTAACTAATTATTTGATAAACAAATAGGGTTTCTTTTTTATGAAAACAAAGATAGGGAATTCCCTATTAATAAAATTAAAGATATAAAACAAATACATATTGTGGACTATGGTTTGCTGGGCTTGTAGCAATTTATTTTTTGACTTTATATTCAAAAGGGTAAAATACATTTTTCGTCCTTTATGTTTGTATCAGATTACAATGGATACTATTTAACTTCAATAATTACACTCACAATCCTTTATTTGTAAAATTCATTACACCCTAGGTCCTTTAGCAATAACCTTGTTAAAATTTTTAGTTAAGTATGAAATATTCCTTGTGCATGAGGGTATTATTGTCTTTTCTCATTATAATACAACAAAACAAAAAAAGATTAATTTTTTTAAATATATAAATTCCATAACCCCCCTCCCCCCTCTTCAGTTCTCTCTCTCACTATCTCTCTAATACCCATCACCACCATCAACCGCCCACCACCACTCTCTCTCTCGACCCCCTCCCCTCCCTCTCTATCTCTCAACCAAACCCCCATCACTACCCCCATCCTCAGAAAACACGTTAACCTTATTGAGCAATCTTCTCCATACTTACAAATAATAAAATCTCGATATTCTTTGTAAACCCTAGGGATCGAACTGCCATTGAAAATCTATGCTAATGAAGTTTTGTCGATCTCGTGAATAGTATTCCATGGGAACCAACCTAAAGATATATATGTAGAGAAAGAGAGAGAGGTTAGTGATTGAGCTAGAGTTAGGGTTTATATAACGGAGAGTGACAGAGGACTACCAGCGATGACGGGGATGGTGTAGAGTTCGAATCAGAGGCTATGTTCGTCGTCGCCAAGAATGCGTGGGTTTTAAAATTGATTGTTGCAGTTTATAAACTTGAAAATTGTTTGTTGTAGTTTATAAAATCGAAAATGGAAAATCGATTGTTGTAGCGACTCATTCCTGTCAGCGGGAATGAGTGGGTTTATAACGGGATGTTACAACCAGAGCTGATTGTTGCAGAATCTTGTGATATTTATCAAAGTTTATGATGAATCGTATGATGAAGTGGTTGTTGAAGAATCGTATGATTCGAATTGATTGTTACATAATCTTTTTGGTGATTGTTGTAGAATATTTTCGGTGGTTGTTCATCGTATGTTGCAGAATCGTATGATTTGAATCGATTGTTGCAGAATCTTTTCGATTGTTGTTAATGATGATGGGTGGTGGTCTTTGGGAGGAAGAGAGATGGGTGGTGAGGTGTATAGGTTGTGGCTGGAGTGGTGGTAGTAGTAGGCGTTGTGGTGGTGGCTTGAGTGGTGTCTGGATGGTGGCTGGGGTGGTGGCCAGATGCTGCCTGGAGTGGCAGCGGTGAAGTTTTTGGTTATAAGGTTAGGGAGAGTGAAGGTGTTGACTTGAGAGAGAGTATTTTTTGCTGACTTATTTTTATAAAATATTTTTAACTAAGTTGAAAAAATGACTAAACTACCCTTAATTGACGAGTCTTAAATGAAAATTTTAACCTGGTTATTGATAAAGGACGTATGGTGTAATGCTTTTGACAAAAAAATGACTATGACTGTAATTATTGAAGTTAAAGGGTATCCATTGCAATCCGATACAAACATAAAGGACGAAAAGTGTAATTTACCCTATTCAAAAAGTAGAAAACACAAAAATCGGTTTTCTCCATGTCTCTCGAACAACTAACCTCCTTGCAAGTAGAGAGCTAGTTTACCAGTAAACCAACACATTATTTTGAGTTTACTTCCCTGAACTTTTATACACACACACACACACACACACACATATATATATATATATATATATAGGAAAAATTACACTTTTCGTCCTTTATGTTTGTAGCTAGTTGCAGTGGATGACCTTTACCATTAATAATTACGGCCACAGTCATTTATTTTGAAAACCTGTTACATCTTTCGTCCTTTACCCCAAACCCAGTTAAAAAATTATGTTAAGTTACATCAAATGCAGAGCACGTGAGGGCCTTTATGTCCATTCAAACACCCCAACTACCCACCATTTAAAAACCCCCATTTCTACCTCAAATCCCTCATTTATCAAATCGATCTTGATCTTCTCCCCTAGGTCTACGAAATTGCATACCCTCCCCAAATCCATCTGCTCTGCTCGATCATCTTCTTCAACAAGAATTCTTGCTTGTACGGTCATGCAATCGGATCCAGAACCAGTACCACTAACGTGGTTTATACGAGAGATGATGAATGAAGATGAAGTTCTTCAGATGCATGGTAAGTTTAGCTTTAACCTAAATTCTGATCTTTTTAATGATTCAAGACAACCTACTGTAATGTGTATGTCTCTAACTAGTAAAAATTTGAAATTTGCAGTTGGTATGCCTCATCTGTTCAGTATAAGGTTACATCATGGTGTTAGGTTAACCAAGAGTCCTGGTCGTGTATACGAAGGTGGTAAGGTTACTTTTGTAGACATGATCGACACTGAAATGTTTTCAGTTCACGACATTTCAGAGATGATGGATGAGCTGGGTTATTCTGTTAATGACCATATATACTATTATTTCCAAAACCCTAAAAAGGATTTAGATAATGGTATTGAATATTTAAGTAGTGACCATGATATTTTGAACTTGTCTAGGTATGTAGAATTTCATAAGCTTATCAATGTGTTTACATTACATGGATTAGACATTATTAAAGACTTCTTTCAGTCACCTATGAAGCAACAAAAGGGCATTACAATTGAAGAAATTGATGAGCCTGGCCCTTTTGCAATAGTGCCTTTAAAACTTACTGTAACAAGAAGGTAGCATTTAGATGTTGAGAACATTGGGCAAGAAAGTGGGGTGAGGCAGGTTATAACTACTGCTGTGGTGAATGAGCAGGAAGTGAATGTGTAGGATGTCAATGTGCAGGAAGGTGTGAATGAGCAGCAAGTGAATGTGCAGGAAGGTGTGACTATGCAGGAAGGTGTGAATGAGCAGGAAGTGAATGTGCAGGATGTCAATGTGCAGGAAGGTGTCAATGAAATAGAACATGTGGACATGTTCTTGTATGATAATGCACTAGTTGACATTGAGGGGAATGTTTTAAATGAAGAGGGTCCTGAAAATGAAACAAGCACTGAAAAGGATGATAGTGATAGTGACTTTGTAGTTGATGAAAACAATTGCATGCCATATTATGATGTAGATATGAGGGACTACACTATGAATGTTGACATGGAAGTAAATGGCACTGTTATTCATCAAGATGAAGATATAGAAGATGAAATCTTAGACAATGAAGCATTCCCAAGTGGGTCAGAGTCGGATGACAATAAAACAAGCACTAGGAAGAGACACATACATCAACAAAGAAGGAGAAATGAGAATAGAGTGAACTTTTACTTAAGACAAGTGTTTGGAACTAAGGAAGAAGCAAAGAAGCGTATTAAGGTCCATTTAGTTGAGACAAGAAGGCACATTGTTATTGTTAAGGATGATAGCACAAGGGTGAGGGCAGTGTGTCATGGCATGTTGCCTGAATTTGATGTAGATGATAATGGAGTTCCCATTGAAAGTCAAGCAAAGGGCAAAGGGCCTGCTGTGGACAAAGGTAAAGGTAAAGATCCTGCTTTGAACAAATCTAAGTCTAAAGGGTCTGATGTGAACAAGGGTAAAATTCAAGGGGAAAAAATGCCAAAGTTTAAAAGAACTGGGCCTCCTGTGAATAAAGGTAAAGGTAAAGGGGCTGCTGGTGAAGGATCCAATGTACAAGTTGGTGGAAGGGGCAACAAAAAAGATTCTGCACAATACCCATGTCCATGGGCCCAACTTATCTCAAAAGTTAAAGGTGAAGAAAGTTGGATGGTCAAGACTCTTCTTGAAGAACATAAATGTGTTTGTACAAATTGAAGAAAATCCAGATATTCCTGTCAAAGCTGTTCAAGAACAATTTCAAAGAAAGTATGCTCTTGGTGTATCCATGATGAAGGCTTACAAGGCTAAAACAAAAGCAAAGAAGATGGTGGAAGGTGATTACTCATCACAGTATGGTCTGTTGATGGACTATGTCCTTGAGTTGCAAAGTAAAAATCCTGGTATCATTGTTAAGATAGACCTGGAACCAGGTCATCCAAGGGATCTGACTAGACAGTTTAGAAGGATATATGTTTGTTTAGGGGCTTTAAAGCAGGGGTTTAAAACATTAGGTAGGGATTTGCTTGGTTTGGATTGGATTGTGCATTCGTGAAGAGGCCTTATCCTGGACAAATCTTAAGTGCAGTGGGTGTTGACCCTAATAATGGAATCTATCCAGTGTGTTATGCAATTGTTGAGGCTGAAAATCTAAGTGCTTGGACATGGTTCCTAGATCTGTTAGCTGATGACCTTAAGATACCAAGAAACTCAGCCTTTACTTTTATCAGTGATAGGCAAAAGGTTAGTATTACTTGCATTCTGTTTTTAATTCAGTTCTGAGATTTAAAATTGGTTTACTTACAATCTATTTTCCACAGGGTCTATTACCTGCAGTTTCCAAATTGTTTCCATTAGCTGAGCATAGATATTGTCTCAAGCATATTCATGAGAATATGAAAGGAACCTTTAAAGGTAGACAATACAAAGATGCATTGTGGAAGTGTGCAAGTGCTACAACAATTCCTGAGTTTCAAATGGCCATAGAGGAATTGAGAGCTTGTAACAAAAAAGCTCACTTGTGGCTGTCTAAAATCCCCCTCTTCACTGGACACGGTCCCATTTCTCTAGTATGTACATTGTGGGTTGGTCTTAACAGTTATGCACTTATCGTATACACTTGACTAATGATAAAAACTAATGAACAGGTAGGGCATTAAGTGACATGTTACTCAATAACATGTGTGAAACCTTCAATGGCAAGATAGTGGAAGGAAGGGACAAGCCTGTCATTGCAGCTCTAGAGTATATCACCTAATGTGGAGGATTGTGACAGTGTTGAGGGTTATAGAAAAGACTGAAGGTCTTATCACACCTTGGATATAAGAACAGCTTCAAACAATTAAGAAAGATGCAACCTTTTATCATGTGAAGTGGAATGGAGGGGATCTGTATGGGGGTGAATGGTAAACCTGGACACACAAGGGTAGTGAACTTGGCCAAAAAGACTTGTGCTTGTAGAGGCTGGGAAATCACAGGTATATTATTAACTGTTTGTGACTGCCTTTTATCATGTGCAGTGCTTAATGTAAACTGATTGTTCATGATTATGACAAGCATGCCCTATAGACATGCAGTGGCTGCAATATGGTTCATGGCTACTAATGGTCAAAAAGTTGGTTCTTTGGAAAGCTGGTTTGATCTAGTCTACGCAACAGGCAGGTGGAAAGAGGTGTATGCTTTCAAGATAAACCCTATAAATGGCAAAGCTCTATGGCTGAAGAGTGATGTTCCTATTAAGATAACACCACCAAAACATCACAAACAAGTAGGTAGGCTAAAGAAGGTTAGGAAAAGGTTAGCTGTGGAGATGGAGGATGAAAGCTCAAGCAAGAAGAAGGGCAGGTTATCAAAGAAGAATAGCAAGGGTGTATGTAGAAAATATGGGAACACCGAACACAATCGAAGGACTTGCAAGGGGCAAGGTGAAAAAAGGAAGGACTAGATTTGTTGGCAGGGGTTTAACATTTGACTTTTGGTTTGTTATGGTCTTACTTAGTATTTTATGGGATATGTATTAACTCTAGATGTTTGGAACATGTTTAAAACATGTCTGTTATAACTTACTTATCTATGCCAATGTGGCAGTTTTTGTGCTAGATGTCTATGTTTGTGTTTGATGGGTCAAAACAGGTTATATCTATGCCAATATAACTTACTTATCTATGCCAATGTGTTGTTTGCCATTTACAGCAGTTGAATGGGCCAAAACAGGTAATTTTGGTCAAATAGTATTGACATTGTGTTTGATGTCTACTGCAATATGGTTCATGTCAAATTGTATTGGCATTGTCTTTGGTCAAATTGTATTGCCATTTGTCTTGTTTGTTTGCAATTTGCAGCAATTGAATGGGTCAAAACAGGTTATGTGTTATTTGCCATTTACAACAATTGAATGGGTCAAAACAGGTTATGTGTTGTTTGCCATTTACAACAATTGAATGGGCCAAAATAGGTAATTTTGGTCAAATTGTATTGGCATTGTCTTTGGTCAAATTGTATTGCCATTTGTCTTGTTTGTTTGCAATTTGCAACAATTGAAGGGGTCAAAATAGGTTATGTGTTATTTGCCATTTACAACAATTGAATGGGTCAAAACAATTGATAGTGTGTTAACATTTGCAGCAACAGGAAAGACAATATTTGCCAAAGCGAAACTGCATAACATTGGTCTTTTATCATGTGCTGAAGGCAAAGGTACTGCATTACATTCATTATATTGCATTACAAGGGTCTTTTGAAAATGTGCCAATCACAAATTACCACATTTTAATACACATCAAAACTACATTATAATATTCATACCAAAAAACTGCATTACATTAAAACTACTTACATATCACATTTTAATACATAAATTACTTGCATTAAACTGCATTACATCAACACTACCACATTACATCTAGACTGCTTTGCATTACATAGACAAATACACGATGAAGCAAAACCAACTAAAAAACAGAATCTTTTTCAGCTTCATTGTCTTAGATTTAAGTTCTTTCACCTTCTCCTCTAACATGTTCCTGTTTTGTAGCAGACCTGGGATGATGTCCACACATGAATGGCAATTAGACTGACCTACCCATCCGATGAATCGACTTGTCGATCCTTGATCATAACACCCATAAAAACGGCGACCTGGGTTCCTATCTGTCCAAGAGGTGAAGATAACAGCTTCTTTTCCATAATCGCATAACACCATCTTCGTTTACGAGCAGTTGATTTAAGTTCGAAACCCTAATTTTGGGTCAGGCGCCGTAGAGAGAGTTGCAGGTTGAGAGGCTTTCAAATGGGGGAATAAACCCTAATTAGGTGTTTGGGGGTAGAAATGGGGGTTTTTAAATGGTGGGTAGTTGGGGTGTTTGAATGGACATAAATGCCCTCACGTGCTCTGCACGTGATCAAAGTTAACTTGATTTTATAACTGGGTTTGGGGTAAAGGACGAAAGATGTAACATGTTTTCAAAATAAAGGATTGTGTCTGTAATTATTAAAGGTAAAGGTCATCCATTGCAACTAGCTACAAACATAAAGGACAATTTAACTTGATTTTGTAACTGGGTTTGGGGTAAAGGATGAAAGATGCAACATGTTTTCAAAATAAAGGATTGTGTCTATAATTATTAAAAGTAAAGGTCATCCATTGCAACTAGCTACAAACATATAGGGTAGGATTTGGCTACAAAGCCAACTTTTCCTACAAAGTATAAGAAGCATCTCCATTTGACATATGGTATTTAGTTATTTTATATAAAAGGGCATAATTGTAATTGCTTAATTATTTTAATTTTGGAAGATTTTATCTCCTAAACCAAAAATAAGATTTTTATGGAAAGTGAATAACATCTTTTGTCACACCCCCAAAATCCACCATGCGGAGTACCACCGCTTGGAGGCGTGACGTGACCAGGATCGAGCCACCAATCATATCGAACAACATAATTAAGTAATTAAAACCAAACACAATACGATTGGTGACCAAAAGGAAGTAAACCGATTTTAGTTAAACAGCGGAAGCATAAAACGTAAGTTCAAAACATAGTCCATAGTTCATAAGTTTAAAGTCCAAAACGTAGGTTTAATAAGTTCATAAAGTTTATTCATTAAATACGGGACATATCAGTTCGCATCCCACAACGACCACCTCCATATGCAAGCTCCAAGCATTTAACGACCTGTAAGGCATGTAACAACGAGTCAACAACAAAGTTGAGTGAATTCACAGTTGGTTGTTTAGTTATAGCATTTGTTTCGTAAATTATCTGTTCGTTTTGAAAACCATGTATCGTATGAGTTTGCATCGCGGTCTTTCTGACATGTTTGCGAAGATTAGTGGGGGTTTCCCATGTGTTACTAGACCACGCGTATCGACTGCTACGAAAATATAAGAGGTGCCCTAAGTCAATGTCTATCAGCATTGACCCTTTGCCCATAGCCCATTAGTACACGCCCGTTCGACTGGCACGGTGTGAGGTTTGTTAAACCTAATAGCGCTATTAACTAATGACCCGCTCGCCATAGGCCTCGGCGATTAAGTCGATAAATGAGGGACTTAAAGTGATAGAGTTGATGGTCTTATGATCGTGTACGTAGGTTTTACGTACGTGCCCTTCAATTCGAGGACAGTAAGAAGTAGTTTAACAGTAATGATAGTACAAGTAGTTAATCAATCCCATTCCCAAACCCCTGGGAATCCCATGCCTTAGAAAGAGTGTGAACTCACCTCGGTTTGCTCGGTTAGATTCTCAATATAGCTAACAGTCAAGGTCAGTCAATCTCGTCCTAATATAATTTACCAGTTAGTCATTTAGTGGCTTTCAAATAGAACACAAAGTTCCTACACGTATCTATCACATAACATTCATCACTTTAACGGTTTATGCCCTCTAAGTTTCCCATCCATTCCCCACTCAAAATCAAACATACGATAATGCACATAACATATATAACATGTTAGATCATTCACGGATAGCATACTCGACATTTAGACACGCAAGTCACAACTTATCTCAATTCAGCATTTATATTCAAAACCGGCTGTTTTCGGACATCTTAATAAAATATTTATATTATTCCAAAAATTTCCAAATTTCTACAAGATGTCTTAAACATTCCATATTTTATTGTGTAAAAATATCGGAGTCCGGTTCACAACCAATATTTTATAAAAAATCATATTCCGGACTGAACTCAGATTTATGTATTTCTGACCACAGTCCACGGAACAATTTATTAAAAATTCATCGAGTGTCCGATTTACGAAATTCCAGTGGGGTAATTACACATGCATCGGTTGTCATCTGCTGTAGAAATTTCATGGTCTGATTCTACACAGAATACAAGTTACAACAGAAAATACAATGCTCATTTATTGCTGTAAAAACTCAGCCTAAGCTGCTGTTACGAATTGGTTCTTTAAAAATAGTAAACGAAGTCCAATAATTACGATTCCGGTGCCATTAGAACCGTATTTCATAATGAAATATTTTATATTCAAAATATCGGTTTTTCGTTGAGTTTATGACCTGTTTACAGCCAACTGAAGTTGGCTGTAAAGTATGGACAGATTGCTGTTTTTGGTCTCTAGCTTACTAGTTTGTGTTCGGTTGATCCCGTTAATTATATTTAGTGATTGTAACAATATCCCGCATCAATAACAACAAGTAAATCAGCAAATACTCAGTACATATCAAAACAACTTCATACTAACACAAGTACATCATGTTTCATCTTCTTGGTTAAACCTTTTTTTAGTGTTCTTGTGAAATAAACATCATTCTACAAATATTAGCCATAAAAGTAAGATAATCAAGGGTTAAACGAGAGCTTACTACTAGCTTATAGCTAGGGTAGAATCTATTGAGAATATGATGGTGAAAAAGACTAGAACAAGCTCCTTAGAAAGTCCTTCAAGTTGCACCTTCCATGGATGAACTTCAAGCTTAGAATGAACTTGTTAATGGAAGAGATAGATGATTGGAAGTGGTGGTGATGGGTTTCGGTTATGGAGGAACCGAATTGAGAGAGAGATAGAGTGGGAGTTTGAGTGTGTAATCTAAAGAATGATGGTTGTGATCTTTGGCCTTGCTTCTTATAGATATGATCATATATTATGGCAACTCCAACAAGTAAACAATCTATTAAAATAATAGGATAAAATATTGCACAAGATTTGGGCATGATTGTGATGGTCCTTGTAATCTTTTCATATCCTACAAGATCCTTACAAAATCAAATAAAATCCAAACAAATCCAAGGAAAATCAAAATAGATCAAATGGGATATGGTAGGATTTGGAGAAATATTTGGTGGGTCCATCATATGACCGTCCATATGTAATGGGGGGGGGGGGTTAAGTGTAAATTTCGAACCATGTGGTTACCTTGTAATCATATACCAAGTATCTAGTTAGTGTAGTTAGTTACTAGATATTTTAGTGTGCGTTAGGGTGTTCGGGGACCATGACTACCTCAGAAATAATTAAACAATGCTTTTAATAATATTTTGACGTTCCGGGTTATGTCCGGTTGTTCGGTCGGATACTGTTCCGTTAAATTGTTTAAATTGTTCCGTAAGGCGTCTTATATATATATTTTTGTAACACAATTAATTCCTAACACATAGGAAAATATTCAGGACTATTTATTAACTTTTCTGTATACCACTAGTATGTTAACACGCACATGTAAGTATAACACAGTATTCAGAGAGCAGTTAAGTAATTCCATACAATCGTCAAGAACTTTAATTATCATTAATAAATTGTACGGAATACATGGAATTTTGAGGGTTGTTACATTCTTCCCCTGTTAAGAAAATTTCGTCCCGAAATTTAGCACGTGGTTACTGAGGAAGCTAGTTATGTTGCGTTGTTTTCCTGGTTTTTCTGGGGTGTCACATCATCCCCCCGTTGATTTGGAATTTCGTCCCGAAATTCTGCAGTAGCTTCATCCATCACAAGCTCGTGTAAGTCTCCATACGGTGGAACCCAGATGCGTCCGTTATCATAGTAGGCGTCGTTTCCCTTTTGTTCTAGTCGTTGCCTCGATCCTCGTAGGGACTCAGCCCTGATGTTCTCTACTTTCAATGCTTCCACCTGAGCATCATGAATCTGAGCTGGAAGGTTGGATTGGATGGTAAGCTGTCACGCACGTACACGCCTAGGTATAGTATCCTTCCGGCTGAGGGCGTCAGCCACAACATTGGCCTTGCCCGGATGATACTTGATCGCGCATTCGTAGTCATTCAAGGGTTCAACCCATCGGCGTTGACGCATGTTTAACTCCTTTTGCTTGAAGATATGCTCGAGACTCCTGTGATCGGTGTAAATGGTGCACTTGGTACCGTACAGGTAATGTCTCCATATCTTAAGCGCGAAAACAACTGCTCCCAGTTCCAGATCGTGAGTAGTGTAGCTCCTTTCGTGAACTTTAAGTTGGCGTGATGCGTAGGCAATGACCTTGTCGTGTTGCATCAACACGCAACCAAGTCCTTGGATGGAAGCGTCGCAATAAACCACAAAATCATATGTGCCTTCAGGCAATGAGAGGATAGGCGCGCTATAGAGTCTATCTTTTAGGTGCTGAAATGTGGACTCCTGTGCATCACCCCAACGATAGGTAACACCTTTCTGAGTCAGTGAAGTGAGAGGTTGCACAATCTTTGAGAAATCCTTGATAAACCTTCTGTAATATCCTGCCAAACCCAAGAATTGGCGGATTTCTGTTGGTGTGCGGGGTGCAGGCCAATTCTTGATCGATTTAACCTTAGATGGATCCACATGAATTCCATCCTTATTTACCACATGGCCTAGAAAGTGGACTTCGCGAAGCCAAAGTCACATTTCGAAAACTTGGCATACAACTGCTCTTTTCGAAGAAGTTCCAGTATAAGTCGTAGATGCTGCTCGTGTTCCTCCTGACTCTTAGAATAGATCAGGATATCGTCGATGAACACAATAATGAACTTATCCAGGTAAGGCTTGTGACAACCCGAGTTTCCAAGGTTGCTACTTGACTTAATATTCGTTCACAAGATGTCGCGTCTATATTTGTATATGGTATGCATGTGCATATATGTGTGTATGTTAATAAAATAATTGTTTTAGTGTTTTGGCATATTTAAAACAAGATACTAGAACCCTTCGAAAACCCTCACCCACGAAATCTCTCACTCATGAAAACACTTTGAGTGTTTTCGTACAGCATGGACTCAGTGAAATCAGCATGGGCTTCGGCCCAATATCAATTAAATATGGGACTTGTTTTATTTAGTATACGAATTCGATAACCAGAAACCCTAATCACATCTCAACTTCTCTCCCTCGCTGTTCTTTGAAACCCGACGGCTGCCTCTCCTTATTCGAAGTCAGATACTTCGGGTTGGATCGTTATTTTGTTCGGTTAGTGATTTCACCTTTAAATTAGTTAATGGATGTTCATAGTGTTAAGATTCTGTTATGCATGATAAGATCGGCTATATGTTGTATGATGAATACATGATGATTCTAATAATTCACTAACGATTATTTAACAATCGAATGATGAGAATGATGTTTTGACCATGTAACTGATAGGTTGTATCTAGGGTTCCCTGTTGTTGTATTAACCGTGTTATTAAAGCTTATGAATCGTAAGAATGGTAGATGATAGATAACTGATTGATTATGGGTTTTGCGTTTAATCATATGTCAAGCTTTGATAATCACAAACAACCTGTTAACGATTGAATGATAATTGAATGATGAGGACGATGTAATAGTTAGGATGCTTTTAGGGTTGATGATTATGAAACTGTTATTGACGATGATACACATCGACGAAAACACATACCGACGAAATCCAAAGGGATTTCGTCATTGAAGGTGATTTCGGCTATAATGTTTTTGGCCCAATGGATTTCGGCCCAAAAGGGGTGATTTCGGCATTGAGTGTGTACGGCCCAGAAAGGGTTTTCGAAACTAGTGTTTTCGTCCAAGATTTTGTACAGTAAACTGGGTTATATGATGTTTGTTAACTTTGTTAGTGATTAACGCTGTTAGTTGATAAATCATGTTAAATTGATTAACGTAGTTAAGTATGTTAACTTTATTAACCAAGTTATATGTGTTAACTCTGTTAAGTAACTAATGCTATTAGTTTGTTAATTAACACTGTTTGTTTGTTAAAACCGTAAAGGGTTAACTCTGTTAAGTTAAGCACGCAACCCTGTTAAATATGCAACTCAGTTAAAGGTGTTGATCCTGTTAATCTTGTTGACCTTGTTAAGTATTGATATTGTTAAGCCTGATAACCTTGTTAAGTGTGTTATTGAATAACCATGTTAGAATTGACCAAGAACTCTGTCATATGATGCATGATTGGATGAACGTGAAATAACTGTTATGTGTTACATGACAATGATTGCTTAAACACACTTCGTGTTAATAGGTTGCATGCGAATCTATTACAAACTTGAACTGATTGAATATACGTGCGTACTATAGGTCATGATTGTTTATTTGGGAGCACATAGTTTAGCATACCGAGCAAACCAAGGTGAGTTCACACCCTTACTAAGGCATGGGATTCCCAAGGGCTTGGGAATGGGATTGAAGGAATGAGATTGACTAGACACGTACATACACTGTTACTAGACTACCATACCATCGTCCTCGGTTGTGCAGGACACATACGTAAAACCTACGTATACTTATGCTGCTCACTGTCCTCAGGTTGCGAAGGACACTCACGTAAAACCTACGTGAACTTATACTCACTACTGCCTCGGTTGTGTCAGGCACTTACGTAAAACCTACGTAAACCCCCGCGTACCCCTATCCTCGGTTGTGAAGGATACTTACGTAAAACCTACGTAAACTTGTACGTATTACTGTTCTCGGGATATGTAGAACACTTATGGTTACGAATAGCCTAGTGGTTATACAACATGGGAAGCCCCCACCAATAGAACGTACTATCGGCCCAGTAGAGCCACATGTTACAAACGAACTTACTATTACGCATTTACTTTCTGTGAACTCGCTCAACTAGTTGTTGATCCTCTGTTACATGCCTTGCAGGTCGTTAGATACATGGAGCTTGCACAGGGAGGAGCTGGTCGTTGTGGGCTTGGATCGTGATTGTTTGTTAAACACTTTATGACATTACATACTTATTTATGTTGGGTTTTATCTATACGCTTCCGCTAAACAGTGATTACTTACTTATGTTTTGGAACACCTTTCATATTGGTGATTGAATGGCATTTACTTTTACTTATTAATTACATGTTCAATATGATTGGTGGCTTGATCCTGGTCAGTCACGCTCCCAGGCGGTGATACTCCGCAAGTGGATTTTGGGGGTGTGACAGATTGGTATCAGAGCCATTGGTTATAGAGAACTTGGTTTTAATATGGGAAAACGTTTTTATTAAAACCAGACTATAACCAGAACAGTGCTCTCAACGATCCACAACGACGCTTCGCTCCACGTGCAAGACTCAACATCCTAGGTAATAAGGTTTATGTTTATTACCTGCTTGCTAGAACTGCATAGAACTTTGCTCGTAGTATGCTTAGATTTCAATGCTCGTTACTTGTTATTGCTTGAGAACACTTGCTTGCTTACTCTCTTCTGTCATCGCACTATTCACGAACCACCCTAACTTATGGCACTTTTGCTATGAAGATCATGGCTGGACGTATTAACATGACACAAGCCCAGTTGACGGCTTTCGTTAATGAACAAGTTGCTGCGGCACTTGCAGCTGCAAACGCAGGAGGTATACCCTGCAGTCGTAACTCATCCTAGGATCTTTAGATCCTACGTTCCTAACCAACTCTTATGTTTAACCTCATTCTGTTCTTACACATTAGGTCAACACGTTCAGCAACCTGTGTGTACCTTCAAGAACTTCATGGATTGTCGTCCTAGCACGTTCAGTGGCACGGAGGGAGCTGTTGGACTCCTCCACTGGTTCGAAAAGCTCGAGTCTGTGTTCGAGATGTGCGAATGCCCAGAGGCTCGCAGGGTGAAGTACGCCACTGGCACACTGGAAGGAATTGCGCTAACTTGGTGGAACGCGCAAGTACAGATCCTAGGGTTGGCAGCTGCTAACGCCACCCCTTGGAATGATTTCAAGGAACTGATCAAAAGGGAATACTGCACTCGGGAAGACATTCATAAGCTAGAAGATGAACTTTATCATTTGAAAATGACTGGGTCAGAAATTGAAGCTTATACCAAAAGGTCAAATGAGCTGGCCGTGCTATGTCCAACTATGGTGGACCCTCCAGTTAAGCGTATTGAGTTGTATCTCAAGGGTTTGGCGCCAGAAATTCAGAGCCATGTGACATCGGCTAATCTTGACAACATCCAGGCTATTCAACGCCTCGCTCATCGCATCACAGATCAGACAGTAGATCAGAATAGGCTGCCTAAACGTATCAGCGCTACTGCTATCGCTACTACTTCTGCTACACTTGCTACTCCCAGTGACAACAAGAGAAAATGGGACGGGGATTCTAGCAAGGGATCAGCTTCAGTTCAGTCACAAGTTCAACAGCGAAAGACTGACAGTTACCAGAGTCCCAGCCAGCATTCTTCAGGCAGCCACATGCAGGGTGGATATCGAGGGAACCTCCCTAAGTGTAAAAACTGCAACAGACACCACAGTGGCCAGTGTAACAAGGGTCGCTGTCAAAGATGCCTCAAGATGGGCCATGAGGCCAAAGATTGTAGAAGCCCTCGGCCTGCGAACCAGAATCAGCAGCAGCCTCAAGCACAGCAGAATCAGCAACAGGGTAACAAAGGATGTTTTCATTGTGGCGCAGAAGGGCACTTCAAAAGGCACTGCCCTCAGCTAAACAGGAACCAGAACAACAACAACAATAACAACAATCAGGGAAATGGCAACAACAACAACAACGGTGGGAACAGCAATGGCAATGAAGCAAGGGGTCGTGCATTTGTGTTGGGGCAGGGTGATGCCAGAAATGATCCCAACTTCGTTATGGGTAAGTTTCTTCTCGACGACATTTACGTTACTGTTTTGTTTGATTCGGGTGCGGATACGAGTTATATGTCTTTGAAATTGAGTAAATTGTTAAAGCGTACACCAACTCCCCTAAACACCAAACATGTCGTAGAACTAGCAAATGGTAAGAGTGTAGAAGCCACACATGTAGTCAAGGGTTGTAACATCGTTCTAGCGGGCCAGGCCTTCTCGATTGATCTTATTCCAATAGTTCTGGGTAGTTTCGACATCGTCATCGGCATGGATTGGTTATCCAAGCAGCAGGCGGAGATCCTATGCAAGGAGAAGATCATTCGTATTCCTCGTATGGGAAAGGAACCTCTCGAAGTTCAAGGCGACAAGAGTGGTGCTGTGGTTGGCATCATCTCTTTCTTGAAGGCTCAGAAATGTTTAAGAAAGGGGCATACGGCCATTTTGGCACTTGTTACTGATGCATCGACAAAGGAGAAAAGAATAGAGGATATTCCAGTTGTACGCGAATTTCCTCAAGTGTTTCCTGAAGATTTACCTGGTCTACCGCCTCATCGCCAGGTCGAGTTTCAAGTTGAACTAACTCCAGGAGCAGCACCAATAGCCCGCGCACCATATCGTTTAGCTCCAACTGAACTGGAGGAACTGTCAAAGCAACTACAAGAGCTCTTGGATAAGGGCTTTATTCGTCCTAGCTCTTCGCCTTGGGGAGCTCCAGTACTTTTCGTGAAAAAGAAGGATGGCACTTTCAGGATGTGCATCGATTACCGCGAACTGAACAAGGTCACAGTGAAGAACCGTTATCCTCTTCCTCGTATTGACGACTTATTTGACCAGTTGCAAGGGTCGAGTTACTACTCCAAGATAGATTTGAGGTCAGGGTATCATCAGCTGAGAGTCCGGGATGAGGACGTCTCTAAAACCGCTTTCAGAACTCGCTACGGTCACTACGAGTTTCTTGTCATGCCATTTGGGCTTACGAATGCGCCTGCAGTTTTCATGGATCTTATGAACAGGGTGTGCAAACCCTATCTTGACAAGTTCGTCATTGTCTTCATCGACGACATTCTGATCTACTCCAAGAGTCAGGAGGAACACGAGCAGCACTTACGTCTCATCTTGGAACTTCTTCGAAAGGAACAACTGTACGCCAAGTTTTCAAAATGCGACTTCTGGCTTCGTGAAGTCCACTTTCTAGGCCATGTGGTGAACAGGGATGGGATTCATATCGATCCATCCAAGGTAGATTCGATCAGGAACTGGCCTGCACCACGTACACCAACGGAAATACGCCAATTCTTGGGTTTAGCGGGGTACTACAGACGATTCATCAAAGACTTTTCCAGGATCGCACAGCCGCTTACACTACTGACACAGAAAGGTGTCACCTACCGTTGGGGAGATTCCCAGGAAACCGCTTTTCAGTACTTAAAGGATAGGCTATGCAGCGCACCTATTCTCTCACTGCTAGAGGGCACGGATGATTTTGTGGTCTATTGTGACGCATCGATACAGGGGCTTGGTTGTGTATTGATGCAGCGGGATAAAGTTATTGCTTACGCTTCTCGTCAACTCAAGGTTCATGAACGAAACTACACGACGCACGATTTAGAGCTGGGAGCTGTTGTTTTCGCGCTTAAGATATGGCGACACTACCTGTACGGTACCAAGTGCACTATTTACACCGATCACAGGAGTCTCGAGCATATCTTCAAGCAGAAGGAATTGAACATGCGTCAACGACGGTGGGTTGAGTTACTTAACGATTACGAATGCGCTATCAAGTACCATCCAGGCAAGGCCAATGTTGTGGCTGACGCTCTCAGTCGGAAGGACACCCTACCTAGACGCGTACGAGCCTTGCAGCTCACTATTCAGTCCAGTCTTCCCGCACAGATACGAACTGCTCAGATGGAAGCATTAAAGCCTGAAAACGTCAAAGCTGAAGCCTTACGCGGCACAAGGCAACGAATGGAACAAAAGGAAGACGGCGCCTACTACGTAACGGGGCGTATTTGGGTCCCACTTTTTGGCGGTTTACGCGAGCTAGTAATGGACGAAGCTCACAAGTCCCGCTAATCGGTACATCCAGGGTCGGATAAGATGTACCACGATCTCAAAACAACATATTGGTGGCCTAGCATGAAAGCCCACATTGCTACTTACGTCGGCAAGTGTTTGACATGTGCAAAGGTCAAAGTGGAGTATCAGAAACCAGCGGGCCTACTTCAGCAACCCAAGATACCGCAATGGAAATGGGAAGAAATTTCCATGGATTTTGTTACAGGCCTACCCAGATCCCAGCGTGGGAATGACACCATATGGGTGATCGTGGATCGACTCACCAAGTCTGCACACTTCCTGGCTATAAAGGAAACGGATAAGTTCTCCACTCTCGCAGACGTTTACCTTAAAGAAGTTGTTTCGAGGCACGGGGTGCCCACCTCCATCATTTCGGATCGGGATGCACGATTCACGTCAGAGCTATGGCAAGCGATGCACAAATCTTTTGGCTCACGATTAGACATGAGCACAGCATATCATCCTCAGACGGATGGGCAGTCTGAGCGAACGATCCAAACTCTTGAAGACATGCTTCGGGCATGTGTTATCGATTTCGGCAACGGCTGGGAAAAGCATCTCCCATTAGTGGAGTTTTCGTATAATAACAGTTATCACACCAGCATTCAAGCCGCTCCATTCAAGGCATTGTACGGACGTAAATGCCGGTCACCTCTCTGTTGGGCAGAGGTGGGGGATAGTCAGATCACAGGTCCGGAGATTGTAGTGGACACCACAGAAAAGATTTCACAAATACGACAACGCATGGCGGCAGCACGCGACCGTCAGAAAGCATACGCGGATAAGCGTAGAAAACCGTTGGAATTTCAGGTCAGGGACCGGGTTTTACTAAAAGTCTCACCCTGGAAGGGTGTGGTTCGTTTTGGCAAACGGGGCAAATTAAATCCGCGGTATGTCGGACCATTTGAGATCATTGAGAAAATAGGTAAAGTGGCTTACAAGCTAAACCTACCAGCTGAACTCGGTGCAGTTCACAATGTATTTCACGTGTCGAATCTGAAGAAGTGCCTGTCAGATGAGACCCTCATAGTTCCTTTTAAGGAACTCACTATCGACGAGCGGTTGCAGTTCGTCGAGGAACCTGTAGAAATCACAGACCGGGATGTTAAGGTCCTCAAAAGCAAGAGAATCCCTCTTGTTCGAGTTCGTTGGAACTCCCGACGTGGCCCATAATACACCTGGGAACGCGAAGACCAAATGAAAGAAAAGTACCCCCAGTTATTCGAAACCAATGCAACCACTACTGAGGCTGAAGCTACTACTGCGGAATTTCGGGACGAAATTCCAGATCAACGGGGGGAGGATGTGACACCCCAGGAAAACCAGTAAACGATACAACTTATCCAGCTTCCTCAGTAACCGCGTGCTAAATTTCGGGACGAAATTTCTTTCAAGTTGGGGATAATGTGACAACCCGAGTTTCCAAGGTTGCTACTTGACTTAATATTCGTTCACAAGATGTCGCGTCTATATTTGTATATGGTATGCATGTGCATATATGTGTGTATGTTAATAAAATAATTGTTTTAGTATTTTGGCATATTTAAAACAAGATACTAGAACCCTTCGAAAACCCTCACCCACGAAATCTCTCACTTATGAAAACACTTTGAGTGTTTTCGTTCAGCATGGACTCAGTGAAATCAGCATGGGCTTCGGCCCAGTATCAATTAAATATGGGACTTGTTTTATTTAGTATACGAATTCGATAACCAGAAACCCTAATCACATCTCAACTTCTCTCCCTCGCTGTTCTTTGAAACCCGACGGCTGCCTCTCCTTATTCGAAGTCAGATACTTCGGGTTGGATCGTTATTTTGTTCGGTTAGTGATTTCACATTTAAATTAGTTAATGGATGTTCATAGTGTTAAGATTCTGTTATGCATGATAAGATCGGCTATATGTTGTATGATGAATACATGATGATTCTAATAATTCACTAACGATTATTTGACAATCGAATGATGAGAATGATGTTTTGACCATGTAACTGATAGGTTGTATGTAGGGTTCCCTGTTGTTGTATTAACCGTGTTACTAAAGCTTATGAATCGTAAGAATGGTAGATGATAGATAACTGATTGATTATGGGTTTTGCGTTTAATCATATGTCAAGCTTTGATAATCACAAACAACCTGTTAACGATTGAATGATAATTGAATGATGAGGACGATGTAACAGTTAGGATGCTTTTAGGGTTGATGATTATGAAACTGTTATTGACGATGATACATATTGACGAAAACACATACCGACGAAATCCAAAGGGATTTCGTCATTGAAGGTGATTTCGGATATAATGTTTTCGGCCCAATGGATTCCGGCCCAAAAGGGGTGATTTCGGCATTGAGTGTGTACGGCCCAGAAAGGGTTTTCGAAACTAGTGTTTTCGTCCAAGATTTTGTACAGTAAACTGGGTTATATGATGTTTGTTAACTTTGTTAGTGATTAACGCTGTTAGTTGATAAATCATGTTAAATTGATTAACGTAGTTAAGTATGTTAACTTTATTAACCAAGTTATATGTGTTAACTCTGTTAAGTAACTAATGCTATTAGTTTGTTAATTAACACTGTTTGTTTGTTAAAACCGTAAAGGGTTAACTCTGTTAAGTTAAGCACGCAACCCTGTTAAATATGCAACTCAGTTAAAGGTGTTGATCCTGTTAATCTTGTTGACCTTGTTAAGTATTGATATTGTTAAGCCTGATAACCTTGTTAAGTGTGTTATTGAATAACCATGTTAGAATTGACCAAGAACTCTGTCATATGATGCATGATTGGATGAACGTGAAATAACTGTTATGTGTTACATGACAATGATTGCTTAAACACACTTCGTGTTAATAGGTTGCATGCGAATCTATTACGAACTTGAACTGATTGAATATACGTGCGTACTATAGGTCATGATTGTTTATTTGGGAGCACATAGTTTAGCATACCGAGCAAACCAAGGTGAGTTCACACCCTTACTAAGGCATGGGATTCCCAAGGGCTTGGGAATGGGATTGAAGGAATGAGATTGACTAGACACGTACATACACTGTTACTAGACTACCATACCATCGTCCTCGGTTGTGCAGGACACATACGTAAAACCTACGTATACTTATGCTGCTCACTGTCCTCAGGTTGCGAAGGACACTCACGTAAAACCTACGTGAACTTATACTCACTACTGCATCGGTTGTGTCAGGCACTTACGTAAAATCTACGTAAACCCCCGCGTACCCCTATCCTCGGTTGTGAAGGATACTTACGTAAAACCTACGTAAACTTGTACGTATTACTGTTCTCGGGATATGTAGAACACTTATGGTTACGAATAGCCTAGTGGTTATACAACATGGGAAGCCCCCACCAATAGAACGTACTATCGGCCCAGTAGAGCCACATGTTACAAACGAACTTACTATTACGCATTTACTTTCTGTGAACTCGCTCAACTAGTTGTTGATCCTCTGTTACATGCCTTGCAGGTCGTTAGATACATGGAGCTTGCACAGGGAGGAGCTGGTCGTTGTGGGCTTGGATCGTGATTGTTTGTTAAACACTTTATGACATTACATACTTATTTATGTTGGGTTTTATCTATACGCTTCCGCTAAACAGTGATTACTTACTTATGTTTTGGAACACCTTTCATATTGGTGATTGAATGGCATTTACTTTTACTTATTAATTACATGTTCAATATAATTGGTGGCTTGATCCTGGTCAGTCACGCTCCCAGGCGGTGATACTCCGCAAGTGGATTTTGGGGGTGTGACAAGGCTTGCACACTCGGTTCATGAGATCCATGAAGACCGCTGGTGCATTGGTCAGCCCGAATGGCATAACCAGAAACTGGTAATGGCCGTAACGAGTTCTGAATGCTGTTTTGGAGACGTCCTCATCTCGGACTCTCAGCTGATGGTATCCCGATCTCAAATCAATCTTGGAGTAATAGCTCGACCCTTGCAACTGGTTGAACAAATCGTCAATACGTGGAAGAGGATAACGATTCTTCACAGTCACCTTGTTAAGCTCGCGATAGTCAATACACATTCTGAAAGTACCATCTTTCTTCTTTACGAACAAGATTGGAGCTCCCCTTGGCGAAGAGCTAGGACGTATGAAACCCTTTTCCAAGAGTTCTTGTAGTTGCATGGACAGTTCTTCAAGCTCTGATGGAGCAAGACGATAAGGTGCTCGAGCTATGGGCGCTGCTCCGGGAGCTAGCTCGATTTGAAACTCAACTTGGCGATGTGGCGGAAGACCAGACAATTCCTCAGGAAATACCTCAGGAAAGTCGCACACAATAGGAATGTCTTCTATCTTCCTTTCTTCCAGGGATGAATCAGAAACGAGGGCTAGAATAGCGGTGTGGCCCTTTCGCAAACACTTCTGGGCCTTAAGGAAGGAGATGATGCCTACAACAGCACCACTCTTGTCGCCACGAATCACGAGGGGTTCTTTATTAGAACGAGGGATACGGACGATTTTCTCCTTGCAAATAATCTCCGCTTGGTGTTGAGATAACCAATCCATCCCAATAATGACGTCGAAACTACCCAGAACGATAGGAATAAGATCGATGGAGAAGGTCTGGCGAGCTAGGACGAGGTTACATCCCTTAACTATGTGTGTGGCTTCAAGACTTTTACCGTTTGCTAGTTCTACCGTGTGTTTGGTGTTCAAAAGCGTTGGAATGCGCTTAAGCATTTGGCTAACTTTTAAGGACACATAACTAGTATCGGCACCCGAATCAAATGAAACAGTAACAAAGAAGTCGTCCAGAAGAAACTTACCCATTACAACATTGGGATCGTTCCTTGTATCACCCACATGCGAAGGAGGAATAATTCACCTAGATCCACGAGCTTAGATGAGTTTTCAATTTATCAATTCGGTAAGCAATCAAGTTTGGAGGAGTTTCCTTAGGTCGTGTGAATGAATTTAAAAATACGTTCGTGTAATCGTGAGGTTCCAAAGAAAGGACGCGAAAACGCGTTCAAGAGAGTATAAACACATCATCACTCTCAAGGTTTCAATAAGTGATCACCAATGATAGAAATTCGAGCCTTCCAAACCCTCTAATCTAGAGTGAGTTCGCATTAGTGTCTAGCGTCACTGTGGTAAAGGAATGATGGTTCTATGTATGTCAATAGTAGAAATTAGGCATTGCATTAAGCATTGGTCGGTACAAAGGCTAGCGAAAGGATTTCACATAATTATGATAAACCATCGTAGGATCAAAGTGCGACTCTTGTAGTGTAAGGGGGAAAAGGGGTGAGGTAAATGTGTAGCTCGTCGTGTCCGTATGTAAGTTGAGTAATCTGTATCGCCGTCCTCGAATGTCCCAAAGACTATCCCATCATTAGGAGGCATCCGCTTGCTAAGTTGGGTATACGAGGGTGTAGATCAAAATAAGATAATTAACTACCCAACAAGGTAATGAGGGGGTAATCTTGTGATTGGTGGAAATCGCGGTGTGGTTGTTAGCGTTTCGTTATATCGGTTGCTGATCGATGGAACGGGAGGTTGGGCATGTTGACCTGTGGTGCGATAATAAAGGACAAGGTTAAGCACAAGAGTTGGTTCACGAAGGTGGGATCTAAACGTCCTAAGATGGGTTGATATGGCAGGTTATACCTCCTGCAGGAACAACTGCGAGTGCCTCAGCAACTCGTTCGTTGATCAAAGCCATCAGCTGGGCTTGAGTTAGGTTGATACGTCCTCCGCGTCCGTTCATGATCTTCATAACGAAGCAACGTAAGTGAGGAAAGTGTCGCCAAAGTGCGTAAGTGTGGGACGACAATAGAGAGTAAGCACACAAGGTTCATATAGCAACTACCACATTATCTAATGCACAGTGAGAACTATCTAACCGACAATATAACATAAATCATACCACTTATGGCGTCGAGTCTTGCACGTGGAGCGTAGCGTCGTTGTGGATCGTTGAGCACTGTACTGGTTATAGTCTGGCTTTTATCAAAAATTTTCCCTTTTAAAAACCAAGTTCACTATAACCAATGGCTCTGATACCAATCTGTCACACCCCCAAAATCCACCATGCGGAGTACCACCGCTTGGAGGCGTGACGTGACCAGGATCGAGCCACCAATCATATCGAACAACATAATTAAGTAATTAAAACCAAACACAATACGATTGGTGACCAAAAGGAAGTAAACCGATTTTAGTTAAACAGCGGAAGCATAAAACGTAAGTTCAAAACATAGTCCATAGTTCATAAGTTTAAAGTCCGAAACGTAGGTTTAATAAGTTCATAAAGTTTATTCATTAAATACGGGACATATCAGTTCGCATCCCACAACGACCACCTCCATATGCAAGCTCCAAGCATTTAACGACCTGTAAGGCATGTAACAACGAGTCAACAACAAAGTTGAGTGAATTCACAGTTGGTTGTTTAGTTATAGCATTTGTTTCGTAAATTGTCTATTCGTTTTGAAAACCATGTATCGTATGAGTTTGCATCGCGGTCTTTCTGACATGTTTGCAAAGATTAGTGGGGGTTTCCCATGTGTTACTAGACCACGCGTATCGACTGCTACGAAAATATAAGAGGTTCCCTAAGTCAATGTCTATCATCATTGACCCTTTGCCCATAGTCCATTAGTACACGCCCGTCCGACTGGCACGGTGTGAGGTTTGTTAAACCTAATAGCGCTATTAACTAATGACCCGCTTGCCATAGGCCTCGGCGATTAAGTCGATAAATGAGGGACTTAAAGTGATAGAGTTGATGGTCTTATGATCGTGTACGTAGGTTTTACGTACGTGCCCTTCAATTCGAGGACAGTAAAAAGTAGTTTAACAGTAATGATAGTACAAGTAGTTAATCAATCCCATTCCCAAACCCATGGGAATCCCATGCCTTAGAAAGAGTGTGACCTCACCTCGGTTTTCTCGGTTAGATTCTCAATATAGCTAACAGTCAAGGTCAGTCAATCTCGTCCTAATATAATTTACCAGTTAGTCATTTAGTGGCTTTCAAATAGAACACAAAGTTCCTACACGTATCTATCACATAACATTCATCACTTTAACGGTTTATGCCCTCTAAGTTTCCCATCCATTCCCCACTCAAAATCAAACATACGATAATGCACATAACATATATAACATGTTAGATCATTCACGGATAGCATACTCGACATTTAGACACGCAAGTCACAACTTATCTCAATTCAGCATTTATATTCAAAACCGGCTGTTTTCGGACATCTTAATAAAATATTTATATTATTCCAAAAATTCCCGATTTCTACAAGATGTCTTAAACGTTCCATATTTTATTGTGTAAAAATATCGGAGTCCGGTTCACTACCAATATTTTATAAAAAATCATATTCCGGACTGAACTCAGATTTATGTATTTCTGACCACAGTCCACGGAACAATTTATTAAAAATTCATCGAGTGTCCGATTTACGAAATTCCAGTGGGGTAATTACACATGCATCGGTTGTCATCTACTGTACACATTTCATGGTCCGATTCTACACAGAATACAAGTTACAACAGAAAATACAATGCTCATTTATTGCTGTAAAAACTCAGCCTAAGCTGCTGTAACGAATTGGTTCTTTAAAAATAGTAAACGAAGTCCAATAATTACGATTCCGGTGCCATTAGAACCGTATTTCATAATGAAATATTTTAGATTCAAAATATCGGTTTTTCGTTGAGTTTATGACCTGTTTACAGCCAACTGAAGTTGGCTGTAAAGTATGGACAGATTGCTGTTTTTGGTCTCTAGCTTACTAGTTTGTGTTCGGTTGATCCCGTTAATTATATTTAGTGATTGTAACAATATCCCACATCAATAACAACAAGTAAATCAGCAAATACTCAGTACATATCAAAACAACTTCATACTAACACAAGTACATCATGTTTCATCTTCTTGGTTAAACCTTTTTTTAGTGTTCTTGTGAAATAAACATCATTCTACAAATATTAGCCATAAAAGTAAGATAATCAAGGGTTAAACGAGAGCTTACTACTAGCTTATAGCTCGGGTAGAATCTATTGAGAATATGATGGTGAAAAAGACTAGAACAAGCTCCTTAGAAAGTCCTTCAAGTTGCACCTTCCATGGATGAACTTCAAGCTTAGAATGAACTTGTTAATGGAAGAGATAGATGATTGGAAGTGGTGGTGATGGGTTTCGGTTATGGAGGAACCGAATTGAGAGAGAGAGAGTGGGAGTTTGAGTGTGTAATCTAAAGAATGATGGTTGTGATCTTTGGCCTTGCTTCTTATAGATATGATCATATATTATGGCAACTCCAACAAGTAAACAATCTATTAAAATAATAGGATAAAATATTGCACAAGATTTGGGCATGATTGTGATGGTCCTTGTAATCTTTTCATATCCTACAAGATCCTTACAAAATCAAAAAAAATCCAAACAAATCCAAGGAAAATCAAAATAGATCAAATGGGATATGGTAGGATTTGGAGAAATATTTGGTGGGTCCATCATATGACCGTCCATATGTAATGGGGGGGGGGGTTAAGTGTAAATTTCGAACCATGTGGTTACCTTGTAATCATATACCAAGTATCTAGTTAGTGTAGTTAGTTACTAGATATTTTAGTGTGCGTTAGGGTGTTCGGGGACCATGACTACCTCAAAAATAATTAAACAATGCTTTTAATAATATTTTGACGTTCCGGGTTATGTCCGGTTGTTCGGTCGGATACTGTTCCGTTAAATTGTTTAAATTGTTCCGTAAGGCGTCTTATATATATATATATATATTTTTGTAACACAATTAATTCCTAACACATAGGAAAATATTCAGGACTATTTATTAACTTTTCTGTATACCACTAGTATGTTAACACGCACATGTAAGTATAACACAGTATTCAGAGAGCAGTTAAGTAATTCCACACAATCGTCAAACACTTTAATTATCATTAATAAATTGTACGGAATACATGGAATTTTGAGGGTTGTCACATTCTTCCCCTGTTAAGAAAATTTCGTCCCGAAATTTAGCACGTGGTTACTGAGGAAGCTAGTTATGTTGCGTTGTTTTCCTGGTTTTTCTGGGGTGTCACATCTTTGAATTCAAATATGACAGTTATCTTTATACTTAGATGAACACCATTTTACATTCACAGTTCATTCGTTTTGGATCAAACATAAAATTCTTGACGTTGTGTTTTATCAGATAGTTTTTGAAAAAAAAATGAATACTATGCGTTGTGTTTTATTTCATTATGAGTGGAATGAGATTAATCATGAATAAATTCTTTCTGTTGTAATAATCATGGTTTTGGATTACACATGAAGAAATTCTTGACGTCGTTTTTTATCAGTTACTTTTTGAAAAAAATAATACTATACGTTGTGTTTTATTTTGTATATGAGTCTGTTACAATAAGCATGGAATTTAATCATGAAAAATTCTTGGGGCTGTGTTTTAGCTGTTAGTAATACACATAAAACACACCAACGTCTTCTGAAATAAGTTAAATAACACATAAAACACGCCAGTATCTTTATGTTGTGTTTTAGCAGTTAGTAAACACGTAGAACACAGTAGTTTCGGAGGAGAGAAGGTAGAGAGAGAGAGAGAGAGAAAAAAAACTCGCGAGAAAGGTGGAAAGTTATGGTATGGTAGTTATTTCCTTATTTAAAACAAGTTAAATGACACATCTACCATCAATCAATTAAATTATTAAGACACAAATGTTATCAAAATGCCACCAAGATGATCTCAACCATCAAACACACTCATCCAATGGTCAAGATCACTTCCTACACTTTGTAGGAAAAACACACTTTGTAGAGGAACCCCTCCATATATATATATATATATATATAGGGTGAGAGTTAGCTACAAAGTCTATTTTTCCTACAAAGTGTACAAAGTCATAAAACACCACAATTTCAGCCATACAACACACTCAAACCACACAAATAACAAAGTGAAGATTACTAAAACGTCATATATGTGGGGTTTGTGTTGTGTTTTGGATGATAAGGCTTTTATTTTCGAATGACTCACATTAGCGTGTTTTATGATGATCATCATGTTGTGTTTTATTTTCATAGTTCTATGATGGTGTGTTTGAAGTTTTTATGGAATTTTAAGGTTTGGATATTGTGTTTTATTGATCTTCACTCTGTTAATTGTGGGTTTTGAGTGTGTTTTATGGTTTAAATTGTGGTGTTTTATGACTTTGTACACTTTGTAGGAAAAATGGACTTTGTAGCCGAACCCCACCCTATATATATATATAGGAGGAGGTTCATTTGAGAAGAAAATTAAATTGAGAAGAAAAGAACAAAGGGTATAATTGTAAAACATTAAATAGTTTTTCTCTCATCTCATTTATTATTATCTTTGACTAATTAACTAGTCATAAAAACTATCATCCTCCACACTAAAATTTTTGCCTAGACAAATCAGAATTTATCCTACACGTTTTTTAAATTTATCCTACACATATTGAAATTCATCTTACACAACTCGCAATTCGTCCTACACACCTTATAATTTATCATATACTTTAAGTTAATTTTTTTCTTCTTTGAAAAGATATATTTTTTCGAAATTAAGTTACAAATTTAATTTAGTAGCTACTAAAAAGAAAGACTAACAATTAATGATCTATCTAATTTTACCAATATACCCTTACACTCATATTAAATGACAAAAAATTAAATGAAGTAAAATGAAGCATTCTTATTGGTTGAAGTTTGTTCTTTTTTATTCCTACAAAAAATTTCTTCTCATTTGAACCCTCCACTATATATATATATATATATATATATATAGTGGAGGGTTCAAATGAGAAGAATTTTTTTTGTAAGAAGAAATAAAAAGAAGTTTCAACCAATAATAATGCTTTATTTTACTTCATTTAATATTTGTGTTTAATTTTAATATAAGGGTATATTGGTAAACTTACATAAATCATTAATTTTTATTCTTCCCCTTTAATAACTAGCTAAATTAAATTTGTAACTCCTTTTCAAAATATATACTTTTTCCAAATTAAAAAAAAAACAACTTAATTTAAAGTGTAGAATAAATTACTACTTGTGTAGGATAAATTATGAGTTGCATAGGATATATTTTGAGGTGTGTGGGATAAATTTCGACCGTGTAGGATAAAATTCTATAATGTGTAGGTTATATGTAGGAAAATTTTGATATGTGTATGTTTTGTAGATTATATGTAGGATAATTAATGATTAGTTGACTAATTAATTAAAGAGAGAAAAATTAATGATATGAGTTATAAATGAAATAGCATTTTACTAATATGTCCTTTCTTCTTTTTCTTCTCTCTCTCTCTCTCTATATATATATATATATATATATATATATATATATATATATATATATATATATATATATATATAGAGTAGGGTTCCTACAGAAAGTGTGTTTTTCCTAGAAAGTCTAGGAAGCGATCTTGTCCATCCGATTGGTGTGTTTAAGGGTTGAGATTAAATCAATGGCAATCTTGTAATAATTAACTATATTTAATAGATTGTTTAAAATGAGTAGGGGCAATTTCGTCCTTATGTGTGTTTTAAACCAACCAAAAATAACCGTCAGAGATATCACATCTCCTTAATACACGCCAATTTCCCTCTCTCTCTCTCTTTCTCTCTCTAAACCCAAATTCGGAAACCCCCAAAATCATACCAAAAATACCTAAAATCATGGATGAAGATAAGAGATTTTCCTTGTTCCATATACGTAAGATCAAGCTTTCATTGTACTGCGTGTTTTACAAAGCGATTACGGGTGATTCTTGTTTGTAATTGACGGTATTTTGCTGGTTGCAGGGAAGAGATTCAAAAAGCAGGAAACTTTGGAAAGGATAGATAGCAGCGGAACAGTTACCGGAAGCCAATCGAAAGCTGGGGCGAAATCTGCTGATGTAAAACACATTTGTATGAATCTGCTTGCTGTTAAAACACAGCTGTATGAATCTGAATTGCTGTTAAAACACAACTGTATGAATCTGAATGATAAAACACATTTGTATGAATCTGCTTGCTGTTAAAACACAGCTGTATGAATCTGAATGATAAAACATATTTGTATGAATCTGCTTGCTGTTAAAACACGGTTGTATGAATCTGAATGCTAAAACACAACTGTATGAATCTGCTTGCTGTTAAAACACATTTGTATGAATCTGCTTGCTGTTAAAACACACCTGTATGAATCTGAATGCTAAAACACAACTGTATGAATATGCTTGCTGTTAAAACACAACTGTATGAATCTGAATGCTAAAACACAACTGTATGCATCTGCTTGCTGTTAAAACACAATTGTTTGAATCTGAATGCTAAAACACAACTGTATGAATCTGCTTGCTGTTAAAACACAGCTGTATGAATCTGAATGTTAAAACACAACTGTATAAATCTGCTTGCTGTTAAAACACAATTGTATGAATCTGAATAATAAAACACAGCTGTATGAATCTGCTTGCTGTTAAAACACATCACCAAGAACAAACTGTTAAAACACAGTACCAAGAACATGCTGATAGATTCCAGCAAGAAAACGAAGGAATGATTGATATTACGAGATATCAGAAATCGAAAACAAAAAATTCCGAAATTTATGTATAGTTAGTTATTGAAGATAATTTCCTAAAATAAAAATAGATTGTGAAAGTACATAAATGCCCTTTTAGATAAAATCCTTCAATGCCACATGTCGCGTTCTTATTGCTTCCTAGACTTTCTAGGAAAAACACACTTTCCACCCAACTCCTACTATATATATATATATATATATATATATATAGGTAGAGGATCCTGTAAAAAGTGCCCAAAGTGTGAGAAGTGTGAGAAGTGTATTATAACACTATATATAATACTATATAACACCATATAAACACCGTATAACAATATATAACACCATATAATACCATATAACGCTATGTAACACTATATAACATTATATAACAAATATAACACTATAGGTTGTCTGATAGCATGTCTCTGATAGATGTATAGTGTTATATATTGTTATATAATGTTATATAGTGTTACATAGCGTTATATTGTGTTATATGGTGTTAGATAGTGTTATACGGTGTTTATATGGTGTTATATAGTATTATATATAGTGTTATAATACATTTCTCACACTTTGGACACTTTTTACAGGATCCTTACCCTATATATATATATAACAATCTTTTTTTAAGTTAAATGCCATTTTAGTCCATGTGTTTGGATCATTTTGGCAATTTAGTCCAAGTGTTTCATTTTTCGCATGTGGGTCCAAAAAGGTTTTACCATTGCCATTTTAGTCCACTAGGTCAACTTCATCCATTTTTTCTGTTAACGAGAAGAGCAATTCGGTCATTTTATACGTAATTCTGTTAATTAGAAGGACAACTCGGCCATATAAAATGACCGAATTGCCTTTCTCGTTAACATAAAAAAATGGATGAAGTTAACCCAGTGGACTAAATGGCAATGGTGAAGCCTTTTTGGATCCACAGGCAAAAAAATGAAACATTTGGACTAAACTGACAAAATGACCCAAACCACAAGGATTAAAATGGCATTTAATTCTTTTTAAAAAAAAATATACTTGGAGACCCTTTTCAAATGGGGGCCTAAAGCCCTTACTTGGGTTTAATTACCTTTGGGACAGCCCTGCCCATGTATTACACATGTTAAATATCGAAGAAATGTAAATCATTTATTTGTATATAATTCTTATCAGTGAAATGACTTCTTACATAAAATGGATATAGTGAAATTTAATTTCATAAAATTAGATTTTATAACAATTAATATCCCATATTAATCATATATACGAAAACTAGAACAAACACACATATATAGTGTGAGGTTCAATGCGGAACACTACAAATGTAGGGAACTGGGAACCATGCATTTAACATGTTAGACATATTATAAAAATTCAATTTAAAATGCAAGAAAATATTTTTTTCACAGTTTTTTTCGGAGCTTTCGCATATAAAGATGTGTAGAAGCCACTCCAATAAAAAAAATCATTTTGTAAATCTTTTTACCTTTATTGATTGTTTTTTAAACATTTTTTTACTATTTAGTTTTTGAATTTTTTATTAAAGATGCTTCTACATGTATTTAGATGTAAAAACTCCAAACAATTTTAAAAAAAATAATTTTTAACATGTTTATGGTTTCCTGGTTCCCCACTTTTTTATGTTCACATTGAACCATCTCTTGTATACTTAGAATGCAGATCCGTTAGAACCATCCTTTATTGCGAGAACCAGTGTGAACACAACCAAAACTACTTAAAAAAACTTAAAAAACATAATTTTTTTTTTTAAATTTTCCATTAAAAATCACAACATTTTATTTATAATTTTTTTTTTGAAAAATTTTCTAACTAGAATAACCATTACTAAGGCACATGTACGTATTTCATATTTTTTTTTTTTGACAACACTTATACAATTTCTCTTTCATCTACACTACAATCCGTAATACATTACCAATATTATACAATTTCCCTTCCATCTACACTACCAACCGTAATACACCACCTTTCAATAATATATTTTTTTTAATCCGAATAACAATTACTGATTCACATGTGCATATGTCATATTTCTTGATAACACCTATACAATTTCTCTTCCATCTACACTACCATCCGTAATACATTACCAAGATTATACAATTTCACTTCCGTCTACACTATTGTCAATATGTATAATATTTCAAACTATGCACATGTGCATCACCAACCTTTATACCATACCAAATATTATATTACATCATAAACATACATATATAACCAAACTATCAACCACCGGATAAAATTAACCAAAATAAGCATATGTGGATACAAATGACAACATCATTTATAAAGCGATGTCCATGTGCATCTCATCCCAACTGCTTCATTAAATAACAAACAACCGTTTTTTTAACTATTTGATTAACCATTAAGTCATAATCCTCCATAGCAACATTACGTCATAATCCTCCATAGCATTTGACATTTTTTTGTACCCTTTATTCATCATTTCAGAACAAAAGTTACATTCTTCACTTTTTTTTTCATTTATTGATCCAGAATAACAGACAACCCATAAAATAACCAAACATACAAACTTAATGCATATGTGCATTAACATTAATTCTCTTATTTTTTTTGAACGGCAAACACACTTTATATATATATATATATATATATATATATATATATATATATATATATATATATATATATAAAGGCCAGCAAGAAGCTGAGAACAAGAAAGCAAAAACAAACAACGACCACAATTACATCGAGTCTAATAAACCAAAAGACATCCAATTTCCCCAACTCGGCTTCTTAATCTTAGCCCGACAGCATATCCAAACGTAGCTTTCCTCCTTTATTTGCTCGACAACTGAAGAGACTGGGATGAATATGTCTTCAAAGATTTTTTTATTCCGAGTAAGCCAAAGTCTCCAGACCGTTGCAAGGACAACCGTGGACACGCACTTCTTCCAAACTCTTCCTCCCGTGTTATTAAAAATGTAAGATAAGAGATCATTGATGGAGTTAACCTCCAAAGGGAAGCCGATTTTAGTCCAGGCCAAGATATTCAACCAAATGCTTCTCGACCAAATGCAGTTGAACAAAATGTGATCCGGATCTTCCTCCGCAATACCGCACCGAGGGCAACTAATATCCGAGATAGGAACTCCACGACTCATCAATCCCACTTTAGAGGCAATTTTACCTTGCATGGCTCTCCACAGGAAATAGTTAGCCTTAGGAATCGCCCAACTATTCCATTTGAAATCGAGAATATTGGACATATCCTCAGGCAGCGCTGATTCAATATCTAAGCGAACTTGTTTCACCGAAAAAGGCCCAACAGATTCAGATCGCCATCTCCACACTCCGCCCTCAAAAACTAAGTTGTCTAAAATGTTGATACCGGCTTTAGATAAAACCGCGTCCACCGCCCCCACGTCTTTCCAAAGCCCCGAAATCGACTTCTTAACCGGAATTAAAGAGATCGAGCTAGAGTTACCGGTCCCATTGTGAATCGCCCTCACAACCATCGCCCAAAGCTGATTTGGATTATCCTTATACCTCCACCACCATTTAACGAGCATGGCATAGTTGAAATGTTGAATGCTCCCAACACCCATCCCCCCTGCTTTTTTAGATCTTAACAAAAGGTTCCAGCGAACCTAGCGAATTTTGTGGCCCCTTTCCGACTTACCCCAAAGAAACTCCCTTCTGATTTTTTCAAGTTTCTTAATCACACACTTAGGGGCAGCGAAAAAAATAGGACGGAAGGCTCCCAAGAACCGACTTGAGTAAAGTCATGCGACCAGCGAAGGAGAGGTACTTGGCTTTCCAAGTAGATAATTTCGAAGCGAACCGATCCAGAACCGGCTGCCAGAACTTCGCCCTCTTCATGTTAACCCCGATGGGGACCCCCAAATAAGTGAAAGGAAGAGAGCCCACCTCACACCGAACGATATTAGCGAACTGCTCTACTTCAGAATCCTCAGCCCCGATCCCAAAGAGAAGACACTTCCTTCGATTAATCTTAAGACCGGAGACAAGACCTAACCATCTAAGTAATCGATTAAGAGCCACCACGTTTTGATGCAACCATTCACCGATAAAGAGAACATCGTCCGCGTAGCAAAGATGAGAGATAGTCGGGCCTCCGTTCGGAAGCTTACACCCTTTGAAAAGCCCAATATCCATAGCCTTCTTCAAAATCATATTGATAAATTCCATTGCTATAATAAACAGAAAAGGGGATAGGGGGTCTCCTTGCCTAAGACCCCTCTTGAACTTGAATTCACCCATCGGCGAGCCGTTAACAAGAACCGAACCCTTGCCCGAAGCTAAGCAACCTTTTATCCACAAAATCCACCTTTCCGGAAATCCCATCTTCTCCAACATTTTAAATAGAAATTTCCAGTTTAGCGTATCGTAGGCCTTTTCAAAGTCAACTTTTAGAATAAGCAACTTGGTTTTTGTTTTTTTCGCCCATGCTACTGTTTCACTCACTATGAGAGGGCTGTCAAGAATATTTCGACCTCCCACAAAGGCCGACTGAGTTTCCGAAATAACGTCATTTATGACACCCTTTAGCCGATTTGCTAGGACTTTTGCAATGATTTTGTATAAGGAGCTCACCAAAGAGATCGGGTGAAAGTTTCCCAAATCTTGCGGATCTTTGATTTTGGGGATTAAAGCCACAAAAGAAGAGTTACACCCGGGACTGAATTCGCCAGACACGAAGAATTCATCAAAGGTTCCCACAATTAACGGTTTCACTGTTTCCCAAAAGACTTTAAAAAACTTCATAGTGAACCCGTCCGGCCCAGGCGCTTTTCCTCCATCACAAGATCTAATGGCCGACAGAATCTCCGTCTCCGTGAAACGATCACAAAGCAAGGAACCCTGATTTGCAGACACCGTAGGCAGCCCATAATTTGTGAAGTCAGGTCTCCGTCTCATAGGTTCCGAAAACTGTTTTCTAAACCACCTCTTTATCTCCTCTTTAAGAATAGTAGGGTCCGTGACATAAACATGGTTGAAAAACAACCCATTTATTATGTTAACGGCCTGATTCACTGCCAAAGATTTATGAAAGAATGCACTATTATCATCCCCGAATTTAAGCCGATTTACCCGGGCCTTTTGCTGAATATCTTTGCATTTTTGGATTTCCAATTTTTTTAGCTTAATAGTCAGATCCGCCCTAACTTCTTTTTCAGCAGAAGACAGATTTCTGACCGCAGCAAAATTTTCCAAAGACTCCATACCCGAGACCACACCCGCCAGCTCACTGTCCTCCTCCGCCTTCCGAGCAGACCTCCATTTTTTTATTTCCAGCTTACATTGTTTGAGAAACTTAGCAAAAATGGCATCTTGCCTACCAGTCAAAACACACCCCTTAGCAACAGAAGCCACAATCTCTGAGAGAAAATTATCCCCAATCCAAGAGTTGAAAAACTTAAAAGGAATTGGGCCAAAATCAAGGGAGCGGCAGGATAAGGAAATAGGGCAATGATCGGACAGACCTCTGCTATGAACCTCCACTCTAGCTAACGGCCAAGAGCTCAAAAACAAATCGTTTACAAGGAAACGGTCTAATCTACTCATTTTCATCTCCAAATGGCCAGAAAAAAACGTAAAATTACCTCTATTCAACGGGTATTCCAGAAGACTTGATTTCAAGATAAATTCGTTAAAAGACGCAGCGGCATTCTGATCAAACCGAGAATTTAGACGTTCTTGCTCCGACCGAACTTCGTTAAAATCTCCTAACAGCACCCAAGCTCCATTGACCGCATTTATAATACTTTCCAGCTCCCTCCATAATTCCCTCCTTCCATTGAGATCGTTTGGGGCATGAATATTAAGAATCTTAATACGATCCGACATCCCCTGCATATGCCCTGAAACCAGCATAAATTTCTGCTGCTTATACACATACCCCACTTGAAGGACATCAGGATTCCACATCGCAATCAATCCTCCAGATCTGCCAACCGACCCGACATAATCAAAACCCAAATTAGACTTATCCCAAAACCGGCGAATAAAGGGCTCCGATACGGAACACAGGTGAGATTCTTGGAGGCCCACAAAATCAGCTTTAATCTTGGAGTTTAATCTACGGATCCAGGTGCTTTTACACGAATCCGCGACCCCATTGACATTTATAGACATAAAATTCATTTGCAACTGCTTGAGCCCAATTCCCCACTAACCACTTTTCGAACTTGATTTTCAAATCCCTCCACTTCGATCCCCAACCGATCACCGAACTCGATAGTCTGAGCCACTTCATCCTCCAAAATCTGGTTATCGTTCCCCTCTCCTTGGTTGCCATCATCGAAATCAGCAGGAAGCAATTCGCCTCTGTTTGCTGCTCCCGTTTTACCTTCTTCCTCCTCAAGATTAAATATCTCGTTAATATTGAAGGGATCCGAATCCTCTGGAGTATTCACCCGTTTATTTAGGTCAGGGATGTAACAACTCTCACTAAAATCAATACTTAGGATGATAATAAGTCAATTAGGCAAAAAACATTGATGAAACACCCAAGTAATTCTGCATTAACCCTAAAATTTCCGGAACAATCAGAATCAGGATCAGGGCCCCTAAAACTCAAGGGGGGGCAAACCCTAGTTGGATGTTTATCTACTTAAACCATTGTTTAAGTCTAATTGGACCAAATTCTGACTCATCTAGGCTACTCCCACGAGTGGCAAGCCTAGGCCTTTTAGGTGTCCCTTACGGACCGTAAGGGATCAGGCTTACGGTCCGTAAGCGAGGCCAAATTTTGGGTATAAATAGAGGACGTTGGCACTAGCTTTCTGTGATTAAAACGACGCTCAAATTCTCAATTGACGTCGAGTTATAGTTAAATCAGTCCACAACACACACTAATTCACGAAGTGCTGCCACAATCAGGGTAATAACTCGATCGCTATTACGATTCATTTTCCGATCGATCAATATATCCAATGGATGTTTAAGTGCCGCCCGCATTAGGGTTATACTTTGTCATTCGTCGTTAAATCGATGGATGTTTAAGTATCGCACTTTGTCGTTCGTTGTGAGAATTTGATCTAGTGAGTTATCGTAAATGCTGTATTGATTATTAACCCGGTTTTGTGTGCATGGTTATTTAAATTAGGTTAACAAGGCTAATCAGTAGGCTTATATTCTGCTCGTTAAATCTACAATGTGAGTCATTCTCTTTTTATCAACTGTTTTACAATACTCCAAATTTATTTTGAAAAAGTTATAATTACAGGGACTAAGTCGTGGATATCTTGATTTACTGGTTAGTAGGGTATTGTGCACATTACTATTTCTCCCAGTTAGGTTCATTGACCTACTAGGGAGGAACGTCACTATTAGAGTTCATTGACCTAATAGTGGTATGACCATCGTCACCATTGTGACTTGTCACCATTGTGACAGAAAGCCAGATAAAAATAAGATATGAACCATTGTAATCGCTCTTATGCTGTAATTTATAAATATGGGTCATTTCATAAAACCTGAATGAACTCACTCAGTATTTCCCCGCTGACAAAACCTTTTTCAAACATGTTTCAGGTGATCTGTTGTGAGCAAAGAAAAGTGCCAGGAAGCACTACCAGCTTAGAAAAGTGGCTCATTGTAAATAAATAAAAGAAACATGTTTTGAAAATAAAGATTTCCCAGAGAAATCACATTATTGTAAATTAGGGGATTTTATCCCTCAGTTATAAAACGTGCAGTTTAAATTATTAAAAGATCCTGTTTTAAAAAGACTTCCGCTGTCGCCTAAAATTTAAATACCGCAGGATTTCTGTCTCGCGGCTCCTGAAACGGGTCAAACCGGGTCGGGGGCCATGACAGAAATAAGGTGGTATCAGAGCCACTTCTCAAGCCATTGATTTAAGCTAATTAAGTATTTAGAAAATACTTAATTTCCATTAATTGCTATTTTGTGATTATTTGTTTATTTATCTGACTAATTGTGTACAGTATGAGCAGATCTTTATATGCTAGTCAAAATAGCAAGTAATGCAAATTCTTAAATAATTTGACTCAAATATTAGTACCTTTATTATCTACAGTTTAGAAGTCTTATCAAGGGAATCATAAAATTTACAAATAAAACCTCGTGTGATGTAAATTTCAGTTATTTTAATAGTACCCAGTAGGAACTAATATTTAAAAAGTTTTTCTATAAATTTTATGAATTCTGACTATGTCTATTTTGCTAAACAGCATGAATGACTTGTCTGACGCCCTTCAGAATTTAAATCTCTATCCAGTAAGAGTAGAAGTTTCCAGAGATTTCAATAGGTATATACCAGATATAGAAGAACCTATAGAATTCAACGTTTTACCTCTCGAAAAACCCAAGAAAATAGAAATTGAGGAAGGTTCTAGGCAAATGGAAGAGTTACCATCTCAGGAAGAGTTAGATTTTATAATGGCAAACTATAATATTATTAATCCTGATAATGAAAATGTTTTATTTATTCTCTTGAAACACAACTACCAATAAACTTAGAACCAGCTATTCCAAACCCTTCAATCCACTCGCAAATAGACGAATGGTTGACTAGTGAAATACAGTTACAAAACCATCCCTATAAGCTTTTTCCTCAGTTCAAATCAAAACCTTTACCAAATCCACCAATAAGTAACGAGAATACGGATGAACTTCGCTTTTCTGAAGAACTAATGGATAATGGCAATAGAATCCAAGAGATTGGGGGGACAGATGAGAGGGAACGCCGTTACTAGAATATTATCTAACAAATGATAAGAGATTATGGAACTATGGTTATGTAATAGTAATAGTAAAATTAGTATGTGTAAAATAAATAATAAAATGGTTATATATAAAAGTATGATATAATCAATAAAACAAATGAAATTTTAGAAAATTTACAAATTTTGTTTACGTGATTATGTGCAATTAAGTGTAAACTTGGATTATTTCTTGTATACTAATTATTTATCTATAAAGTAGTTATCAGATGGAAAACGCTAATAACGAACCAGTTAACGAGATTAATCAATCTGAACACCAATCAGGGGATCAATATATGACTAGGCAGGGTATAGAAAATATCGTTGCTCAAGGAATCGCCAACACTATTCCAATAATGATTGCTCAAGGGATAGCCAATGCTATTCCAACAATCGTTGCTGCTGTTAAAAACCCAATAGAACCACAACAAATCATTACTAGCAAACGTATTTCTGAAGACAACTTCAGTAACAGCGTAAACGGAGGCGATAATCATGTTAATCATGATAATGAACCACGACAAGCTCCGCTCCCTAAGAAAATAAAAGCTGCAACGCCTGGTTGCACTTACAAAGAATTTCTTGCTTGTAAACCATCTGAGTTTGCAGGCAATGAAGGAGCGACTGCTGCACTACGTTGGTTAGAAAAAACTGAGGCAGTAATTTCCATAAGTAAATGTGCTCAGGATGATCAGGTCATGTATGCTTCAAATCTTTTCAAAGAAGGAGCGCTAGAATGGTGGAACATAGTGCTACAAGCAAAAGGAAGAAGAGTGGCCTATGCGATGAATTGGGAAGAATTTAAGAGTCTTGTCGAAAGAAAATTATGTCCCGAATATGAAAAGGAACAAATGACAAATAAGTTTCTAAACCACCGGATGGTGGATGTAGATTGTCGAAGGTATACTTCGACATTCTTCGAGTATGCTCGAGTAGTACCAACCCTGGCTTCGCCAGAGTCAGTACTTATTTCTCGATATATTTGGGGATTGATTTCTGAAATCCGTAACATCGCCAAGGCTGCGAAACCTCGCACGATTGATGATGCGGTGGATTTAGCCAATACTCTGACTAACGAACTAGTACAGACAAGAGAAGAAAATAGAAGGAAGGAAGTAGCCCAAAAGATTACCCAAGTAATCCATTCGGGTAACCATAACGATTTCAAGGAAGAAGGGAATGGACAATCTTCCACTAGTCCATTTTGCAATTCTTGTAAAAGAAAGCATTTTGGAAGATGCAAGGGATATTGCAATTTTTGCAAAATTCCAGGGCATCAGGAAGAAGACTGCAGGAGGAAGAGATCTTCAGTCTGCTACAACTGTGGAGAAGCTGGACATCTTAGGCCAGATTGTCCAAAACTGAACAAACCATCTGACAATAAAGCCAAACCTGCAGAAGGAGCAAAGAGGAATGTAAGAGCCTTCCAACTGACTGCTCAAGAAGCAGAACTCATTCCAGAGGTGATAGCCGGTACGTTCTTAGTTTACAACGGTTACACAAAAGTATTATTTGACTCTGGTGCAAACATTAGATAAATCTTTACAGTCGAAACGGCAAGCGGAAATACCCTCATCTATTTTCAGTAATTCTCGAGGACGAGATTTTTCTTAAGGTGGGGAGGATGTAACAACTCTCACTAAAATCAATACTTAGGATGATAATAAGTCAATTAGGAAAACATAATTGAGACACCCAAGTAATTCTGCATTAACCCTAAAATTTCCGGAACAATCAGAATCAGGATCAGGGCCCCTAAAACTCAAGGGGGGGCAAACCCTAGTTTGATGTTTATCTACTTAAACCGTTGTTTAAGTCTAATTGGACCAAATTCTGACTCATCTAGGCTACTCCCACGAGTGGCAAGCCTAGGCCTTTTAGGTGTCCCTTACGGACCGTAAGGGATCAGGCTTACGGTCCGTAAGCGAGGCCAAATTTTGGGTATAAATAGAGGACGTTGGCACTAGCTTTCTGTGATTAAAACGACGCTCAAATTCTCAATTGACGTCGAGTTATAGTTAAATCAGTTCACAACACACACTAATTCATGAAGTGCTGCCACAATCAGGGTAATAACTCGATCGGTATTACGATTCATTTTCCGACCGATCAATATATCCAATGGATGTTTAAGTGCCGCCCGCATTAGGGTTATACTTTGTCATTCGTCGTTAAATCGATGGATGTTTAAGTATCACTCGTTGTCGTTCGTTGTGAGAATTTGATCTCGTGAGTTATCGTAAATGTTGTATTGATTATTAACCCGGTTTTGTGTGCATGGTTATTTAAATTAGGTTAACAAGGCTAATAAGTAGGCTTATATTCTACTCGTTAAATCTACAATGTGAGTCATTCTCTTTTTATCAACTGTTTTACAATACTCCAAATTTATTTTCAAAAAGTTATAATTACAGGGACTAAGTCGTGGATATCTTGATTTATTGGTTAGTGGGGTATTGTGCACATTACTATTTCTCCCAGTTAGGTTCATTGACCTACTAGGGAGGAACGTCACTATTAGAGTTCATTGACCTAATAGTGGTATGACCATCGTCACCATTGTGACTTGTCACCATTGTGACAGAAAGCCAGATAAAAATAAGATATGAACCATTGTAATCGCTCTTATGTTGTAATTTATAAATATGGGTCATTTCATAAAACCTGAATGAACTCACTCAGTATTTCCCTGCTGACAAAACCTTTTTCAAACATATTTCAGGTGATCTGTTGTGAGCAAAGAAAAGTGCCAGGAAGCACTACCAGCTTAGAAAAGTGGCTCATTGTAAATAAATAAAAGAAACATGTTTTGAAAATAAAGATTTCCCGGAGAAATCACATTATTGTAAATTAGGGGATTTTATCCCTCAGTTATAAAACGTGTAGTTTAAATTATTAAAAGATCCTGTTTTAAAAAGACTTCCGCTGTCGCCTAAAATTTAAATACCGCAGGATTTCTGTCCCGCGGCTCCTGAAACGGGTCAAACCAGGTCGGGGGCCGTGACAAGGGATGCCCACCGAATGGGCTTCACCCTCCTTAGCCGATTTGTTAATTTTGGACTTACACTTCCTTTTGGGCCGTGTAGTGATGTAGCTGGGCCTAAAGGCTTCATCCTTGTGCAAGCTGCTAACAAACTTACCCGACCCGCCTTGGATTTCCAGATCCTCAACGCACACCTCGGGCCCCACTCCATTAAAATCCAGAGAGACATCTTTAGCCGACATACCTTGGACCCCACAATTTAAAACGGCTGGATTGCTAAAAGCACACTCTCTCTCTACCTTGGAAGCAACAGATGGAGTGCATGGATTCCCACCTCTGCCAGCAGACTTTTCCTCGTCCTCGGGACTTGGGGACATAGGAAGATGAGAGCTACCCATGCACGTAGAAGGTGAAACATCACCTTGTCTTTTCGAATACCTTGAATCAGACTTGATCGGCGAAAAATCTTCCGACGGAGTAACCGGTGGTTCACCAACAGAATCCAATCCATCCAAAAACTCTGGCGTCCATTTACCTGGGACTTCCTCGACCCAAACTTTAATCCTATGCTCTTTCCAGCATAGAGTGAACTCCATAGAAATTGAACTCCCGGACTGGACCAAAACTGCCAACCGATCGTCCTCCATATTTCCATTGCTAGGCTCCACCTCCGATTTAACTAGAAGCTTGCCACACCGTTCTCCTATTTTGTTAAACACATGGTGGTCCCATAGTGGTAACGGGACGCCCCTGATCTTAATCCATGCTATTCTCTCGTACACGGGAGGGATCCCTTCCCACACATACAGCCGGGAGAACCACTTTTCCCAATGTTCGACTTTGATAGTACGAAACTCTTCTGCTTCCTCCGGGCAACTAAAGCATAGGAATGACCTTAATGATTACTGTATAAACTATGCACATGTGTATCAATATGAATGACCTTAATGATTTTATAAAAATATTTATAAGGGATTTAATTTTATAAATTGTAGTGTAGATGGAAGGGAAATTGTACAATATTGGTAATATATTATGGATGGTAGTGATTTTATATGTGTTGTAAAAAATCTGACATATGCACATGTGCATCAATAATTGTTATTCGTATTAAAAATCATTTTTTATACATATAATGTTGCGATTTCTAATGAAATTTAAAAAAAATTATGTGTTTTTTAAGTTTTTTTAAATAGTTTTAGTTGTGTTCACACTGGTTCTCATGGTTCTCACGATAAAAGTGGTTCTCGCATGAACCCATAGAAAGAAAACTCAAGAAAACCTTATGTAACAAACTTTTGATTTTTTTATAATATGTTATTCATCATTTAATTTGATTTTTTTAATAATTTGTATACGTTAACTTTTTAAAAAATCTAAATCTGCAACCATGTTTATTTTTTCAACATTGCGATATAAATTTTATTGCATACTGTGCCGTTATCATACAAAAATGAATCGAAGCCAACGATGAATAATAATTCATATTATGGGTATTCAAAACAGTGTATTTTTTATATAGTAAAGTATAAGGCAACAATATTAAAAAAAATTGTAGATTTCATTTTGGTATCGTAAACTATATATTATATTATATTATTATATATATTAATATTAACTCTTAATGAATAGTAAATTAAAGTTTTAATATGAATTGTAAATTAAAGTTTTAATAATATTATATTGTATTTATTTTGATTTATTCTAATTTGATTTTTTAATTGAAAATAAATAGTAACTTATTTATTTTTATTGTAAAGTGCCCATAAGAATATTAAAAAATACACATATTTTTGTATCATAAACTATACGAGTATTTGATACATCACTAACCGAACTGATTTCAATCGAACAACATCGGTACTAACATCGGTAGTATCGTAACCAATATTCTTTTTATGGTTTTTAATTAATATAAAACATGTAGCATTTTCAGCATATCACAACTTTATTTGTTTAGATCTCTCTTTCAGCTGTTGTAGTAAATCTCAGTACTGGAACAAACCGAACCGATACCAATTGAGTTCCCGCCGCATAGCGCGGGGCAAAACCACAAGTATATATATTAACAGAAAGAGGTGATGAACAGTGATTCAATTTTTTTAATATTGATTTTTATGGCTGTTAGGACCGGTTTGACTCCGAAACGATTGCGTAATCGAACGTGTGACGTGCGGAATCCGTACACGAACGCGAGCTAACACACGTGATGTAATATAAACGTGATTCTTTTGACAAATTTGATAACGTACAGCACCTGAATCACAAACAATAAACTTTCTCTCTCTAGCTTCTCTCTCTAGCCTCTAGCTCTCCAAGATGTGAAAATGGCAAAAGTTCTAAATTAGAAGCCCTAGAGTTCTATTTATAGGCCAAGGGGTTAATGAGGAATCTCATTAATTACAGTTATGCCACCTTGCCTTTTTGACTAACTAATACTAAAATAACAATGCCTTTTTGACGGAGGCGATAGACAGATAACGCACTAACAGACTCCCCCTTGGATATTGTTGTAGTCAATCTGTAGTCAAACTCGTAGCGACTTTTCTTTCTCTCTCTCTGAGTCTTCTTGAAGCTTTAACACGTCTTTAGCAACACAGACTCCCCCTTGCTTAAACAGAATCCCGGTGGATCTGTCTTCAGCTTCAGTTTCTCCTTTCTATAGACTCTTTTCTTCGTCAGGCTCCCCCTTTCGTCAAGCTTTCGTGCTTTTGGGATCGACACCTTGCTTTCCGGTTACAAGCTCTTCCAGGAATGATACCTGGCTCTTTGTACGCTTCCGTTTGCGTTGAGCTCGTCTTCAGACTCCCCCTTAGACTCAGCTCTCGGGATCGTAGTCTGGTATAACATCTGCAATTCTCAAACATTTATAAGTAATAACATTTTAAAAACAACAAATCACATCTCTAAACCACTCCCCCTATCAACTAACTTAACAGATATGGCAGTGTTAAAGAATCCAACTCCCTCACAGTTAATCGTCCAAGTCCAAACTAATGACCTTGGAGATATCACAAACTGTTTTTGAAATTTTAATTGTAATTCAAGTATCAAATTAATGAACTTGTTTTATTTTCAGAAACACAATCAGCTTACTTAGATTTTGAAACTCAGCAACTCAGACATCGGTTTATCGAAAATAAAGCAGAAATCAAAATCTTTTTGTATTTTCTGAAAATATAAAGCAGTAACGAAATATGTACACACATATTTACAGACAATATTTTTGTTTGAGTATGCGTCAGAGGATCATATCAGTTTTTGACAAGTCACAAGTACCGTTGAGCTTAGTTACACATTAAGAATTAAACAATTCACTTAGATTGTCAATATACTGATCCATTTAAATTTTCATACAAATTTCAACTGATTCAGGATACGATTTAGATGTTTTAAGACTTAAACTCATTCATGTGTCCCACCTCTTGAATATACTCCCGTATCCAGAATCCCAATATTCAGTCTTACAGGTGATTAATACTAAAATGATATCTGTACATAAATTAGGTATGCGAGGACTGAGGGATCTCAGGTCGATACTTCCGTATGCGCAGAGAGATATCAGTTTCGACTTTTCGGTATGTCCCCTTTAGAGGATCTTTTAGCAACAACAGCAGCGACTATCAATTTTATTGTTTCATCTGCATGCTGAGGGTTTATGCTATGTTTCAAGCATTCGGTGAAAGTATTATCCAAGGACTAGGTCAGAACTTCCATTCAGCAGAAGTCCCGGAATAATACCCCAGACATCATAGAGTATAAAAACCTAGTATATCAGAATACGAGACCTTTCAAACGAGATTTCAGGGGTTACCTATATATCCAAGTAGTGTTCCCCACGAAATAAGCAAGTTTGAATTTAGGTTTATATCCCGAAAAAGTTTACTAAGTGTATAAAAACCTATCGACATATCATCAGTGAGACTGCTTAACGCTATTTAATCGTTACAAATCTTTAGCATACTGTAACTGTCTACTGATGTACTATCATTTCCTCTTTTTACACAACACTCAAATTTTTGAATTTTATCATGTTTTTGGCTTTTTCAAATTTTCTAATGTTTTTGTATTTTCTGACAAATTTTCTCCCCCTAAAATGCAAAATCATTAAAGAAATTTGATAACCGACACTGATTGCTTTGTCTCGCCATCCATTTTCTGCTCAAAGTGCTCTGATTTGCAGAAAATCTAACATAGAGTACCCCCATGATTTACAACACATTGAATTTTACAGTTTGAAAACCGTTTTTCAATCTGGTGAAAGTAATCATGTTTGTTCAGCCGTGAGGGTTTCGGCGTATTCAATCAACACATATATTTGTAATTTTCTATTTTTGACAAAAATTAAAAACAAACATATTTTTGGTTTTTCAAGTTTAACAAACTAAAAACATATTTTTGGTTTTTAATTTTTCAAATTTTTAGGGTTTTGAAATAATGTTTATTTATGTACAGAAAACACATAAACTCCCTGTTTCAAGCAACACAGGGTCCAGCAGCCTCTGCTTCCTCTTCATGTGCCAGGCTGCTCCAACTTTCAATTTCACAATCTTCAGTATTCTTGAGCACCTGCACATTCAACTAATTGAATTACTTGAACAATTTAGCCCAGGTCTGTTGAACCTTAGGCATTTCAATACAATAATTTTCATTCAATGCTGGAAATTCATTGTCATTTTTCACAAAAACTTTCTCAATTTTAACTTCAACTTTCTCATCTTTTACCGAATCAACATGTTTCTTAACACTCCATGTTTGACCTTTCGGTGTACCACGTTTGTAAAAATGTGAATCTTTTTGAACATTTTGATTTTGAACAACAACTTGTGGTTTCCAAAACTGTTGGGGTTTTGTCATATCAACTGAAGTTTTCCACCTTTGTGTTGTTCTGAATCTGGGTGTGTGAGAATTCCAGGTCTGTCTTGAATCGAACCTGTTCTGGTTTGATTTCCAATTTTGATTTGAAGCAAACTTGTTTGTGTTATACCTCCAAGTTTGTTTCGAATCAAATTTGGTTGACCTTTGTCTCACATTCATAGATTTTTGTTTCTCAGCATCAATCTTCTTTTGATCAACATCCACAGGTTTTGGATTTGGACACTTGTGTGCAAGATGTCCTTTTTGATCACATTTGAAACATGTTCTCATGGACACATCTTTGACATGTGGTTGTTGCTTTTTCGTTTGAGCCTCAAACTCAGCATTAGACTGTCGTCCAATTTTAAGTTCTTTTTCTTCATCCAAACTATTTCCTTGAACAAAACTCATTTTAGCCTGATAATTTGGCGTCTCATTTTTGTTCCAATGTTGTTTCTTCTTATAACCCAATCCAGCCTTCATATTTTTCTTTTTGAAACCAGGTTTGTTATACGAACCTTTATGACTCTTACCGACAAACTTTGAAATCTCAGACTTCTCTATTTCAACCATTTTGAAAACTTTGTCAACTTTTTCTGAAATCACATTCTGAATCGGGAAAACAACATCTAAGAACAATTTGTCTGATCCAATCATGGTATAAACCAATCCCTTTGAATCATCATTCAAATTTTTCTTGGATTTTGTGTTTTTCAGATATCCATCATGAAGATTTCCTTCATCTTCATCATGTGATTCAGATTTACCTGTATCAACTGACTCTTCTTTCAACACACTTTCAACGACTTTACCTACCACATCTGAATCATGAGAATCATCAGATTTGGAATAGGTTATGTCAATGTTGTCTGGCAATTGATCTACCATGTTGAAAGCTTTTTCGACCTTTTCCTCATCATAAAATGCAAACTTTTCCGGTGGTGGAACTTGATGAAACTCTGAGCCAATGCCTTTCTTGTTCTGCTCAGACTCACCATCACCCGGTTTTATATTGAAAATTCGTTCCAGCACATATGGCGACACGTGGTAACTTTTTAACTTGTTATTATCCTGCTCTAAATCAGCAATCTGTCGCTTTAGCTTAGCAACATCTTCAATATAGGAATTAACAACATCTTCTTTTATAGCATACATTCGTTTAAGCTCTTTGGTTGTTTCAGAAAGATAAATCATTCTAGATTGAGCATATTTCATTTCGTCTTTTATTTTATCATATGACTCTTTTGTAACATGATATGATAATTTCATTGAGTCATATTCCTTTTTCATTTCTTGACAAGCAATTTCTTTTCGTTCGCATTCATTTTTCATTTTCAAAACATCTTCTTTCAAAACTTCATTTTCTTTTTCTAACTTTGAACATTTTTCTGAAAGTTTTTCATCATTTTCGTTAAAAACCTTTTCTTTTTCTAACATCTCTTTGCATTTTTCTTTGAAAATGTTTTCGATTTTTGTGAATTCAAGTTCTCTTGTTCTGAATTGCTCATCTTTTTCAGTACAAGCTCTGCACGGTTCCATGCATTTCTTGCACTGTTCAATTGGTTTTAAGACTTCAGAATCAGAATGTACCTCAGTGATTGGCACTTCGGTGTTTTCAGCAGCTTCTGTCTGCTTCATCTCATCATCATCTTGCTCCACTTCAGTACTGACTTCATCACCATCATCACCATCTTTCTCATTCTCATTCTTTTCTTCTGTCTTCACTTCTTCTTCAATTTGCTGTTCTTCAGTAACAGCTTCTTTCACAACTCCTGCTTCAACAGCTTCTGTTTCAACCTCTTCAGCAACCTTCTTTAGATTGTTCACCATTTCTTCAACACTTTTCTTCATTCTTTCCTCATCCCTTTTTCTCAAACATGACAGCATAGCATATCTGATATCTTTTTCATACTGTTTAACGTATGCATCATCTTTCATCACTCTTCTGTAGTATTCAGCTCTCAACGGGACAGCAAGAAGAACATCATCAAAAATTATGTCTTTCTTTGGAACAACTGGTTCACCTTCTCTGTTGTAGTAACATTCTCTCTTCTTATCCCATCCTCGACTACTGACAGCATTTTCATACTCTTCCTGCATGTCATCCATTCTGTTGTAGACCACATTTCTTTCTCTGTAAGTCTTCTCACTCAAGATCTCTTCTCGAGTTTTCTCCTTGATCTCAACTTTTTCTTCATGGATTTCAGCAGTGGCTTTGTCTTTGTTTTCATCTTGAATCTCAGCAACAAAAACAAACTTTCTTTCCTCTGTCATAGCTCTCCCATGAGCTGTTTTTCGAACATTCTCCAAACGATCTTCTTCTGGACAAATTGCAGACCAATCATAGCCTTCATCCTCGTAAATTACAGCATAAGCTCTTGATTTTTCTTTCGGTTTATCTTCAATCAACTTTGGCTCTTCTCTGCTTCGATGGTAAATCGCTTTTCGATAATAGTCATCGTTGAAAGGACGTTCATTTCCTTCAGCAACTTCAGAGTTTCTGCATTCTCTTTTGAAATGACCTTTTTGCTTGCATCTGAAGCAGGTCACTTTGGATTTGTCGAATCCAAGCTTTGTTGAAGCACCTCCAAGCGATTGTTTCCCGGTAATCTCCATATACCTCTGAGCGCGACGAATACAACTAGCTAAACACCAACGGATGTCAATGAGTTCCATTTCTTCCGGATCAATCTGGTCGTAGTCTTCTTTGGTCAATTCGGAGTTTCCAATTTTACCAGCTACAAGACCTTCATATGACTCCAGGACAGATGCAAGAAAACTCATTTGCTGTTTCACTGCATTGATGCTCATTGCTGGATAATTCTTCAGTTTAAGAGCAATGTTGCACAAAATTTCTTCAGTTTCATCAGAATTTGTCTTTGAAGATGAATGATATCCAGAATGATGACTTGTTGATGTTGTTGGTGGTTCTTTCATCTTTTCACCACTAAATGCTGTTTTTGGTGAACCAACGCCTTTATCAAAAGGTACACTGCCTTTGTAGTACAAGCCCACATTCTGTTGATGTGAAGAACCAGTCATCTTGCTCTGCTTTTGTAACTCCAGATCATGACTTTCAATCTTTTCAAACAAAGAATCAAGAGAAATTTCATCATATGAAGCATCATTTTTTAAGATAAAAACAAACGTTTGCCACTGATCTGCTTGTGGTAACGCTTCAATGACTTTATCGATAAGTTCTCTCTTGTTTTGTCAATTTAAAAACGTTCAAGTTTGATTTTAAGATGACAGAATCTCTCGATCACTTGTCTCACTGTCTCTCCTTTTATATTATCAAACAGATCAAATTCCTTTTTTAGTAAAGCAATTTTATTTTTCCTAATCTGTTTTCCCCCCTCAGCTTTAACTCGTAAAGCTTCCCAAACCGACTTTGGCGATCCATCATGAGTAAGCAAAGCAAATATATCATTTCTGATTGCTGACTGGATCAATGCAATCATTCTTTGTTCGGCAGCAAATTCTGCTTTGTCATCTTTTGTAAAACTCTTGAATGGTAGTTCTTCGTTTTTGTCATTTTTTGGCCTTTCGTATCCAAACTCCAAACAGAACCAGCTTTCATGCGCATACGCTTTTGCCCAATTGATGAAACGTTCTTTCCACCAGATATAATCTTCAATGCTATCAAGAGTTGGTGGCTTTGAATGCGTTCCATAGAAGTTATCATGCTTGATATTCTCGTTGATGGCTTTCGTAATGGTTTTCGGGGTAACATTTGAAATCTCGGTCGATTCGGATGTGAACGCGTTGAAAAACGTGTTGTAGAATTCCTCAGCCATGATGCGAATTTCTTCAATTACCTGAATCAAACAAAACAAACAAACACTATATCAGTTCAAACACTATCAAACAACCGAAACAAAATACTCGAACTGGTGAATATTCTGTGCGAGATTGAAGGTTGACAGACTGAGCAGACTGAAGATTGACACACCGGGCGAACTGAACTTGATGCGAACTGAGATTCAAATTTTCAAACCGTACGAAAAGCTATGACCCGGCAAAACCACACGACCTGGAACAAATTTGAATTTATACGAGCTGAACCTTTGAGTGATCAAACTGTGCGAGTTGAACTTAAATCCAAATGACTTGACAAGGTTCAAATGAACTAGACCTCCGCTTTTGAACTGATAAGCTTTCAACTGATTATTTGAATTTCAATTGAACCTCTCAATATAATTGAAACTTGTGATTGGGCCGAGAATCTTGATAACGTGGGCTGACTTCTCAATTCACTAAACTGAATAATGAGCTAACATAGCTACACCACTATCTGACCACATCTAATCACACATGTACAAAGATTGGGCCGCAATTTTCACATGGGCCGGTGCTTTATGGAACCAGTTGTTTTGACACATGTATGGAACCGGTTGTATCACGTGGGCTGTATGTAACAACGGTGCTGACCACAAATATTAAGTGCAATAGAATGATTGAGCCACTAGAAAATTTAATCACTCAACACTTACTTTTCATAAAAAACTTATCAGAAAATTCGTGATATTCTCAACACATGCAGCCGACAACAACTTTTCATTAATGGGTCGTCATAAAAATCATTTATGATAACAGTTGATTGGGTCAATATATGGGCGACACTTATGACATCTCTTATTGGGCCAAGATTAGAGCCAATGAATGTAACTATTTCAAATGGTCGGCACAATTATATCACAAACAATCTGACTATCCAATTACTGACACCTTGTAAAATATTATTACACAATTCAATGCACTTTCAAACGGATAAATTTTTCAAACGTGAACTCTCAAACGGATAGGTGCTTGCTTCAAACGGTCAGTTCAGTTTTTCAAACAGTCAGACTCAATTTCAAACGGACATGTGCATATTTCAAACGGTTAGGAACAATTTCAAACGATAAACATGTTTCAAACGATAGATTCAATTTTCAAACGACAGAAAGCATTATTCAAACGATGAGTTCAAACGGTTATGCATTTTCAAACGATAGGACATGCTTCAAACGACCAGACGCTGATTCAAACGAACTTCGGACCTAAAAACTTGAATTTCTCCTAAACGGTTTGGAATTTGAATCTGAAATTTGGTAGGGTTGTAGATCAGATGTTTACGCACAACATATCCAAAAATCAGCTGAAACTGACCGTGAAAACCTGTTCGATTTGACAAAAATCAGTAAAAAAAGTGATAAAATGTGAAAAATGAAGAAAATAGATGAAATTGGATCTGAATCTGATAATTTTCTGCTCGGAAACGTGTGATAGATCAGTGCAATCGAGCTCCTGCTTTGATACCACTTGTTAGGACCGGTTTGACTCCGAAATGATTGCGTAATCGAACGTGTCACGTGCGGAATCCGTACACGAACGCGAGCTAACACACGTGATGTAATATAAACGTGATTCTATTGACAAATTTGATAACGTACAGCACCTGAATCACGAACAATAAACTTTCTCTCTCTAGCTTCTCTCTCTAGCCTCTAGCTCTCCAAGATGTGAAAATGGCAAAAGTTCTAAATTAGAAGCCCTAGAGTTCTATTTATAGGCCAAGGGGTTAATGAGGAATCTCATTAATTACAGTTATGCCACCTTGCCTTTTTGACTAACTAATACTAAAATAACAATGTAACTCTTGTTTTCTTCGATTTCTGCTACAGACTAGATTGACGGAGGCGATAGACAAATAACGCACTAACAATGGCTTCATATTATATTGGTTTATTACATAATTTGATTTTAAACATATTTTTTTATAATTTTTAACATATGATCAAAGTATCCGTTACCATAAAAATTAATGTATATTGTTGGTATTGGTGTTGTTCGGTTCAGTTTAGTACAATATGGTAGCAATACGGTGTCAGTTTATCAAAAGCAAAAACAATAAAAATAAAAACGGTACCAATACAAAAAAATTTCAATCGGTTTCGATTTGGTTTTGTAGCGGCACGAAGGACCATGAATAGTAAATAGTTTTTTAAGTATTTGTTTTAATTTTGCTAATAGTATTTTACTTTTTATTTAATATGATATTTTTGCTAATAACTTGCGTATGTTAAATTTTTAAAATGATCCGAAGACGAAACTATGTTTGATTTTTTTTTCCAATATTCCGATACAAATCTGTGACAACTGGCACCAAACCGCTAATTTCCGTATATTCTAATTATTATTTAATGACTGCAATTATGTGCTTAAATGTCAACATTGTCTGATTACATACTAAACAGGTGAATTCATGCAGGTTTTATACTACAAGAATTACTTTATGCATTAATGAACAGCGTTGCGTCAGAAATACTAGTAAACTCACCGGTACGACACATTACGTCAACAATTCTGCAAAAAGCAGTAAGACAATAGAATTGGAGCCTAGGTGTAGGTCCAACGACAAGAATACATTAAAACCCAAGAGTACATACAAGGGTTTATATATAGACTTTCCGGAAGCTAAAATACGCACTAAAAAGCACCCGAAACGCACTTTGAGTGCAGAATTTTATGAAATTCAGCTATAAATCAGCTTTTAACACGTAAATATTATGCAGAATTCATGTTTTATTATCCAGAATACCTTCCTAAGTGTCAGAAATTGAAAGTATCACAAAAAGGGACATAAAGGACACTAAACGGTACAATGTAGCACTTTAACGAACCGGTATTTAACCGAACAACCGGAACACCAAAATATTGATAGAAGCATTAATGTTTTAGTAATTATGAGCTAGTTATGATCACTAAACACCCTAACACACTACATAACACCATATATGTTTAACACCTAAACCTTACACTTGAAACCTAACTTGTTCAAGTATTTAGTGATTAAGATTTACACTTAACCCCCCCCCCTCCATAATTTACGGCCTTAGTCCCCCCCCCCCATCTCCCAATATCTCACAACATTACCTGTGATATTTCTTGGATTCATCAAAGATTGTGGAAGGATTTGTCTTGCACTTCCAAGACATAATACTCAAAGGTTAAAACAACATGGTTATAAGGGGACTTAGTGCCCATCATCTTTCACACACTCAAGCACCACACTTCACCTCCTCCTTCCCCTACTACCCCTCGGCCGAGATCACCGTCAACACCACCACCTTCTTCATCCGTTAATCCTTCAATCCAAGTTCACTTAAAAGTGCAAGAAGGTGTCTAACGAATTTTAGAGCTTGCGGATCTTGAAGAACCTCAACCGTTTGCTTTTATCCACCACTATTGCATCTTGTTCTTCCCTAGCTTTAAGCTAGTTGTAAGATTCATCTAAACTCTTGTTTACTTCATATTTTAGTGGTTAAAAGATATAACATGATGATTAACTCAAGAACACTAATGAACATACACATGAATCTTGAAACATAAAGCTTGTAATATGATGAAATAGTGTTGAAATGATATTGTTTGGTACATGAATAATATTTGATAGTTGTTTACTAGAGATGATGATGTTAATCTTCATATGAAGCTTGCTAGATTGTGATTAAACACATGATCTAGCAAGATTAGGAGATGATTATGTGTTTACACAAAGATGATCATCTTCTTGATTAAACATGAACTTGGAAGTAAAATGATTTTAAACAAAGTGAACTAGTGAACTTGTAGATTTATAAATAATTTTCCAAGAAAACTAAGTTTAAAATATGATTTTTAGAAGATCTTGGTTTTTACCTAGACCTACACTATTTTTATTAGAAAAACAAGTGTATGAACACTTATGAAACAAGAAAAATACAAAAAGAAATATTTTTAGAAAAATCATCCTACAAGTGTAAAGAACCAAATCTTTTAACAAAGTTATTTACAAACAAATAACCATGTTTCTAAGGGTAACTTAACCTACTAAATAACATGGTAAGTTACTACAAGTTTTTACAAAAAACTTCAAGTTCATGATATAGTGTGATTTACATGATTTTTGGCTTGTGGTAAGTCTTGATTAAGTTGTTGATTGATGAGATGATTTTAAAAGAAAATAAACACATGTTTTGAAAACATGGGAAACCTCCATTTTTAGGGGAAACTCTGTCAAAATTTCTATAAAATTTTGACACTTAGAAAAATATAAGTTTTGAGAAACTTATTCCCTAAAAATGTGTCTAAAATAATTACCAAGGTTTCCCTAATTTTTGTGTTAAGAAATGATGATTTCTTCAAGATTAAAATTGGTATTAAGTATGTATATTTTTGAGAAAAATATATATATTTATTGATCACCAAATTTTGTGCTAAGTGTATGTAGTATGTATTATACGTTGTTATGGGTGAAATTCTGAGCCTATATCCTGGTCAATATTTTAAGCTATATCTTAATTGGATGATATGTGTTCATACCCCAGGTTACACATTCAGGATATTGGTAACATCCTGAATGGTATCCTGAGGGTCACTAACGAATTATGTGCAGGAATATGAGTCCAAGCTCGCAACATTCATGAGGACCCTTTCTCCGGAAGACTCGGTCTAAGTAGTTCAAAGGAAGACGCTGAAGCCGCTTTACTCGGTCCACAACATTCACTATGGAATATTCGGGAGCATCCTCCATTTATAGGAGTTTTCGTTTGTATTTCATAGCTATAAATATATGGATAAATCAGATCGAACAGGAAACAACAACACTCATTGCTCTCTCACACTTTACTCTCTCGCAACTTTCACTTTCACAACAAGCATTGTAACACTTAGCGATCTGATCAATATCCTGCATTGTATCCTGACATTTAAAGCAATAAGAAGAACAAGGCAGCTGCGATTGTCAGCTCCCGAGGTTTTGTGCCGGCGATCTATATTGATCAAGGGCTTTCCTCGTATATCTCGTGTCATCCCATTTATTTTTTGCTCATAGTTTGATCGTAGATACAACTCAATATCTTGAGTCGTATCCTGAAAACTGTTTTTACAAACAACTTAATCAACATATTTTCAACACATTTTTTAGCACACTACCTCACTTAACTAATTTGATCACTAAATTGCTTCGGTAATTTTTAACCAAAACAATTTGGCGCCCACCGTGGGGCGAGTGGTGCTATTTTTTCTAAAAACTTTTGCAAGATCACTACTTGGTTTTGTATTTTCCAAACTTTTTACTACATTGTTTGCAATGGCCTCGAGATCAAGCATGAGCTCTTCTACTGTGTCTGCTACAACTTCTGCAATAGTTGGTTCGGTGCTTCCTCCACCTCCACCAAGGACGCAAACCTCCTCACAGTCTCAGGATATTGTACCTACTCAGAGTATTCAGGAATCGGCCCCTGTTCTGGCCTCTAATGATGAAATTCTAACCTTGTTTGGTAGTGTGCAGGAACAGATGAGGCAGCAGCAGGAGACCAACCGAATGATTTTAAGAGAAATACAACTCTTGAAATCCAGCTCGAGCAGGCCCACTGAGGATACTGTCACTCCCCTGCAACCCAGGGCTTTGAACTTCAATTCTGCGATTTACACTGAAGATAACCTGGGAAATATTGTGCCTCGCTGTCCCCAGAATCACACTTCTGAGATACCTTCTTTAGTTAGAGTGTCAACTGAGAGAAGCTCGGGATATGCTTCAGGATATGGACAGAATCCTCAGATCGGAAGTATATCTAATAATAATAATAATACACTTGCTACTAACAGTATTGGATCTTTGCAGGATGCAAGTGTGACATCAGCATTGTCTAGGGAACTTCAAAAGCTAAAGGATATGATATCCAGTGTACCTAGGGTGGTTCAGCCAATTCCTGAGTGTCCTAGGATAGCCACAGGATATCTCGGTTTCTGCATCCTATTTGTGATGCTGAAATCCGAAAAAGATTCCAAACTCCCAACATGAAGCTTTATGATGGAATCACGGATCCTGAGGAGCATATTGCCCAGTATAGGGAAAGAATGAAAATCAATCCTATCCCTCCAGATCTTAAAGAAGCATGGTTGTGCAAGGGCTTTGGTTCTACCTTAACAGGATCAGCCTTGAAATGGCTCTTGAATGTTCCTCCGCACTCGATTACATCATTTGCTCATTTAGTGAATTTATTTAATAGTCAATTTTCTTGCAGTAGGAGTTTTGAAAAATTAACAAGTGATCTCTACAGGATAACTCAAGGACCTCAAGAATTCCTAAGGGATTATATGAACAAATTCAGCAGGGAATCCTTGGATATCCCACACCTTGATGTTGCTACAGCAGTCCAAGCATTCAAGATGGGACTGTAAAAGGATTCCCAATTTTATCAAGATCTTGTGAAGAACCCTTGCAGGAACTTGGATGAAGCTCGGAACAGGGCTTTGAGACATATCAGGCTGGAAGATGATAAGAAAATGCAAGAAAGGATGAATGCATCCTCAACATACGAATCAACTAACAGGAAGTCAGAATCCTCATACAAACCATATCGCTCCAAGCCATATGGTAGAAATGATAACAAGAAAGTGAATGCTGTTGAAGACGAGGATCCTGAGGAGTATCCTGAGTTATCTGAATATTGTTTTTCTATTAATATACCTGAACCAATGTACGCTATGCAGGGTTTAGGAGACAAAGCCAGGTGGCCTCGGAAGAATCAACAAAAGGATGATTGGAAGGATAAGTCCAAATGGTGTGCCTTCCATGAAGATTTTGGACATATTACAGAAGATTGCATTGCTCTGAGGAAGGAAATAAACTATCTCCTGAGCAAAGGTTATCTGAAGGATCTCCTGGGAAGAAAGAAAAACAAGGGTCAGGATACTGAGAAGGATCCTGAATGAGCAGCATCACCTCCTGCGGATGCCAAGATAATTAACTTTATTTCAGGAGGATCCGACATTTGCGGGACTTCATATTCTGCGGCCAAGAGACATGCAAAGCAGGCTAAAGCCGAAAGAGGGGAAAGACCAACCAGGATGACGACCCTCACAGGTGACAAAGTGATCACTTTTGATAGTGATGACAGGGATATTGTCCAGGATCCTCACCATGATGCTCTGGTAATAACATTATATGTGGCTAACCATTTTGTACGCAGGATATTGGTGGACAATGGAAGCTCCGTCAACATAATCCAACTAGAAACGTTGAAAAGGATGAATGTATCTCCAATGGACATCACTTCAAAATCCACTGTACTCTTCGGCTTCAGTGTAGAAGCTAGGAATACTGTGGGAGAGATTAAATTACCAGTATATGTTGAAGGGGTCAATTCAATACAACGCTTCTGTGTGATTGACTCCTTATCCTGCTACAATATCATATTGGGCAGGCCATGGATCCATGATATGAAAGTTATCCCATCAACTTATCATCAGTGCATCAAGATCCCTACACCCTGGGGAGTTGTCAAAGTAGACAGTGACCAGCGGGAGGCGAAGGAGTGCTACTCATCCTCCATGAAATCCTCTACCAAGCCTAATGCAGCATAGCAATTAAAGCTACGGGCCTAGGATATTGCGGAGGCTTCGGAGCAGGATGTAAAGAAAATTATCCTGGATCAGGATAATCCGGATATCTCGGTGCTCGTGGGAACCAACATCCCTCAGGATATTGAGGACCAATTAAGTAATTTTTTGAAATGCAGGATGTCAACATTCGCGTGGAAGCACGAGGATATGACAGGTATTTCCAAGGATATTATAACACACAAGCTTGGTATTGACAGGTCATTCAAGCCTGTCCAACAGAAAAGAAGGAAATTCGCTCCAGAACGAAATGCAATTATTCAGGAAGAAGTAGATAGACTATTGAAGTCCAAAATGATCAGAGAGGTCAAGTTTCCAAGATGGCTAGCAAATGTAGTGGTGGTACAGAAGAAAAACGGGAAATGGAGAGTTTGTGTAGATTACACAGACCTAAACAAAGCTTGTCCAAAAGACCCATTCCCTCTTCCTCATATTGACTCAATGGTAGACGCTACTGCCGGCCATGAAATATTAACCTTCATGGATGCATCCTCAGGATTTCAGCAGATCCAGATGGAACCTTCAGACCAGGAGGATACTGCCTTCATGACACCGACAGGTATTTACTGTTACACTGCTATGCCTTTTGGTTTGAAAAATGCAGGTGCAACATGTCAAAGATTGGTAAACATGATGTTCAAAGACAAACTGGGGGACACTATGGAGGTGTACATCGATGACATGGTAGTGAAATCTAAGAAGGCTGAGGATCATCTCCAGGATATTGAAGCAGCATTTGATATCCTGGATCAGTATAACATGAAGCTGAATCCTGCTAAGTGCCATTTTGGAGTAGGGGCAGGAAAGTTTCTAGGATATATGGTGACTAAAAGAGGGATAGAAGCGAGCCCAGAACAGATCAGAGCCATCCTGGATATCAAATCACCTTCTAACATGAAGGATGTTCAAATACTGACAGGACGAGTAGCAGCATTAAACAGATTTATCTCAAGATCCTCAGAAAAATGCAAGGAATTTTATGATATCCTGAAGAAGAATAAGAAATTCGAATGGGGAGAGAAGCATGAAGCAGCCTTGCAGGATTTGAAGCAGTATCTTTCAACCGCACCTCTATTAATGAAGCCTGAGGATGGTGAACCATTATCCCTGTATCTTGCAGTATTAGGGAATGCAGTAAGTGTTGTCCTTGTAAAGGATCATGAAGGTCAGCATTATCCTATTTATTATGTTAGCAAAAGTTTATTAGATGCTGAAACTAGATATACTCATTTAGAAAAATTAATATTAGCACTAGTTATGGCATCAACAAAACTTAGACATTATTTTGAAACACATAGGATTCATGTTAAAACCAACAATCCTGTTAAAAATGTGCTTAGGAAACCCGAGATGTCAGGTAGAATGGCTAAATGGTCAGTGAAGTTAAGTACCTATGATCTAGTGTACGAACCTAGAAATGCCATAAAATCTCAGGCTTTAGCCGACTTAGTGGTTGATTTCAGTAGTGATATTCAAAATGTAGTAGAGTTAGAAGTTCAACAACTAGGAGAATCCTCAGAATCCTGGACATTATATACTGATGGTTCCTCTAATGTTAGAGGAGTAGGATTGGGTATACTACTAAAATCGCCACAGGGGGACATAATACCCCAGGCTATTAGATGTGAATTTCCTGCCACAAATAACGAAGCAGAATATGAGGCTTTGATTGCAGGATTAGAATTGGCTAAGAACATGAATATTAAAAGCTTGCAAGTATATGTCGATTCCTTGTTAATTACTAATCATTTTAATGGCTCCTATGCAGTTAAGGGTGAAAAGTTGATTGAATATCTCGATATTCTCAAAAAATTAGCAGGATATTTCGATGTTTTTACACTTGAACAAGTACCAAGGGAAGATAATGCTGAAGCAGATGCTTTGGCAAATCTAGGATCATCAGCCAGGATACCTGAGGGAGTCCAAATACCAATACTTCACATCCTATATCCTGCCGTGGATCTATACAAGACTCAGGATAAGGAGGTAACCAACATTCAATATCCTGGTCATGATCCTGACGAGAATACTGAATCATGGATGACTCCAATCATAAGATATCTCAAGGAAGGACACATTCCTGAAGACGAAAATCCTAAGGCATTTAGGATGAAGGTATCACGATTCACCATTATAAATAATATTTTGTATAAGAAATCTCTTGCAGGTCCATACCTAAGATGCTTGAAGGATCCTGAGGCCGTGGAAGTGCTTCAGGATATACATGAAGGGGATTGTGGTAACCACACTGGGGGCAGATCTCTATTCTCAAAAGTGTTGAGAACAGGATACTATTGGCCGACAATGAAGAAAGATGCTGCAGAATACGCTCGAAGATGTGATGCATGTCAGAGGCATAGCAACATATTGCATCAACCAGCTGAACCATTATATCCTATAGCTTCCCCTTGGCCATTCATGAAGTGGGGAATGGACATAGTAGGAAAGTTGCCAAAAGCTCCAGGAGGAAAAGTTTTATGCTAGCAATGACTGACTATTTTTCTAAATGGGTTGAAGTTGAAGCATTTGTCCAAGTTAGAGACCAAGAAGTAGTATCCTTCATAAAGAGAAATATCCTGACCAGGTTTGGAGTACCAGCTGAAATAATCTGTGACAATGGTTCTCAGTTCATAAGTAAGAGGACTACTGACTTTTGCAAGAGTTGGGGAATCAAAATGATCACATCTACTCCGGTACATCCTCAAGCAAATGGGCAAGCAGAATCCTCAAACAAGATAATAGTCAACAACCTGAAAAAGAGACTAGGAGCTAAAAAAGGAAGATAGGCAGAAGAACTACTCTTTGTTTTGTAGGCTGACAGGACAATAATAAAGAATGCAACTGGCCAAACTCCTTTCTCCTTAGTATTTGGAGCAGAAGCGGTGATCCCAACAGAAATGGTGATACCTACGGCAAGATCCAATCTCCGGGATCCTGAGCAGAATTGGGTGTTAAGAAAAGCTAGGAGGTTTCAAGTTGGGGATTGGGTGTTAAGAAAAGCTTTTCAGAATACAACAAGAATATAAGGACTAGGAGGTTCCAAAGTGGGAAGGACCCTATGGATAGAATCAGAAGCAGGAAAATGAGCATATCGACTTAAGAATGTGGAAGGGGATATGCTACCAAGATCCTAGAATGCTATACATCTAAAGCTTTATTTCAAGTGAGTCTAGAATTTAATTTCTAACTCATAATGGTATGAATTCCATCTCTTTTCAATATATTTGAGTTTATTCTTTCGAACCCAATACTGACTTAAGCATCGGAGGGGTGTTAGCCAAGCTAGCACCCACCTTAGTTTAAGGTTGTTTTGAAGGATATACACTCAGGATAACTCGAAAGATTAGAGGATTGTCCCCTTCTCTCACATTTAAGGGATCCTGATCCCTTCACATGTTTAAAGGTATTCACCTTTCCCTCGAATTGGGTTTAAACACCCCGCCTGGAGCGCAAGTTATCTAGGGATAGTTCAAGGTAGCGGGACCAATTCATGTAAAAGTGGCTGACAATTTCGTTACTATTGGCTATATCCTGGATCCTAAAGGTATATGAGGATTGATCACCCTCTCTCATGAAAGGGTATTTTCATACTCTCTAAGGTTTAAAGGTTTTCATCTTTCTATGTCTTTGGGTTTGTACACTCTCGCCTGTAGCGCATGAAAATCAGGGTTTATCCCCAGGATATTAAGGGTTTATCCCAGGATATTCAGGATTTATTCAGTAAAGCCAAAAGCACGACTGTGTTTGTGTTCCTAAGTCTTCAAATATATTGAACACAGGGGACATGTATTACACAACTTAAAGGATGGACTCAGACTTATAAGTGTGCACTGGGGACATTTCTATAATTAAAGATTGGAACTGACTCTTTAGGGATCTCTGGTATGATTTCTCCTTTTTATTTGGATAACTTGGGTTTATTAAGTTATGCGTCAGTATCCTGAGCAGGATATCTCTCAGGATACCCTTACAATGTGTTCCCAAGAATGTTCAAACAAAAACTGTTTTCATAAATAAAATTCATGCAGTAAAGGTATAACAACAGAAATAAAGCCAAAAGAAGGTTATATTATTAACATACCAAAAGTTGTGCTTTTGGTTTCACCTCAAACCAAGGTCCATCCACCAAAAGCATGGTTAGTTCCTTACCATATTTACTTAACAGTTGAAGGTTTTGTCTCAAACCGAGACCCATCCACCTCCAACTGTTATATTATCCAAAAAGTAAAGCATACTAACGTTAATGACCAAGGGCTTCGTCCTAAAACTCAGGATCCCTCCACCTTTGGCCATCATATTGTTCAAATGCAGGAAAAGTAAAGTGCAGAAAAAGTAAATTGTTTTGGGGTTACAAACCAACATTCAAATTTAAAAAAGTAGGCTCCGGCCTAGGCATCAATATCCATCATTGCCCACTTGAATGCCCTCACACAGCAGCATCTTCACCAGCTTTCTCCACCTTCTCAGCTTCAGCATCCTGAGCAGCATCCTCACCAGCATCCGCCCCAGCATCCTTCTTCTCTTCAGCCTTGTCCACCACCTCTGCTGACTTAGAAGATTCACCAGCCTCAGCAAGATATGGCACAGCCTTGCCTCCAAGCTCCTTCAGCTTTGCCACCCAGGATTCAATCGGCCAGGCTGGGCACTCGAGCCCTGTCTCCTTGGCCTCATAAGCCATCTTGATGCGAGCTTGTAGCAGAGAGATGATGGCAGAAGCTTTGATCCCTTCCCGGAAAGAAACCATGGCCTGTTCATGCTCCATTTGGACGGTAGCCAGCTTGACCTCAGCATCCTGGGTGACTTTCTTCAGTTTGTCTTCATAATGCCGAGTCTTCGCTTCGGCGATAACACCTTGGTCAGCGATGGTAGTCTCAAGCTATTTGATCCTGGCCTCGTGGAGTGCAGCAGTACCACAGGTATCGCTGTAAAGATGGAGCAGATGCTGGAGGCCCTGTAAGTCAAAGTTCAGATATAAGTCAATATTTACTAACCTGGATATCCTGTCAGGATATTCTATCAGGATATTGTGCAAGATATAGTACCAGGATATTACCTTGTTAAGGAAGGATGTCATCGGTTCCAAGGAATCAGTGAAGCTGAGCTCATCATAAGAGAACCCTTCGGAGCCCTTCCTTTTTTTTGCGGTGGAAGCACGAGCCCTTGTAGTGGGCTTGGGGGCCAGAAGCGGTTTTGAGCTGGTAGTAGGAGAAGCCTCTTTCTTGACAATGGGTGGAGTAGGATAACTGTCAAGCTCGTCAAGATCAAGGAAAACTGGAACTTTGCTGGAATCTGCATACAGGGAGTAAAACTCTTTCCTGAATACTTCAAATAAAAGCATGTATGCAGGATATCGTGCAGGATCCTTGCCAGGCATGTTTGCACTGGAATGTGGACTTGGAGATGGTGGAGATGGGTTGAAACTTCTTTCAGCTTCTGGGAGGAGTCTAATGGCGTCGATTCTTTTCTGTGAGTCAGCTAGGGGAGGTGCAAGTTTCCTGAAATCGGCTGTGCACACGAAAATAAAAAAAGAGTTATTAGTACAAGATATAAAGCAGGACACAAGACAGGATCATCCTAAATCCCTAGGTCCTACCCTTCTTCAACCATTTTACCGGATAATCCGCTCCACCAGGGATTGAATCTCTTTTTATGAAGAAGAACTTGGATTTCCATTCCTCTTCGTTCCTGGTGGCTCAGAGGATCAGTGGATCGCTAGAAGTGGAATAAAACAAAAACCGACAAGAGCCATGGCATCTAAGCCGATATGCTAGGGGGAGGTCATGAATGGAGAGATCAGGAATATGATTTCTCTTGATCTGGTCAAGAACAGACAAGACTCGCCAGAGCATTGGCATTGTCTGACTAAAGCAGATCTTGGTAACATTAAAGAATTCGGTGATAAACTCTGAGAAAGAAAATTGCAACCCTAAAATAAAAGGAAAAGCATTAAAGCATTGAACAGAATGAAAGAAGAAGATGGAATTGAGAGAGAGAAGTATTTACCTTTTTTCTCTTCTGTGACAACTCGAAATTTAGAACCTTCCTTGTATCTTGATGTAACTTGCTTGAAACATTTCGTGACTAGTAACTTGTTAATGTAATGACATAAGTGAACATTTTATGTGACTATGTGCTTGCTTGTATGTATGGTATATATGTATGTATATTATGTGAGCCGAAAACCCAACTCGAGACGACAAGGGCCCGACTCGAGAACATGAGGTCTCGAGTGAATAGTGACCGACTTGGGCCTTTGGGCCGTGACCTCCTTTAACCGGTTTTGTAAGCCCTTTAGGGTGAATCATGTGGAACTAGTATATATATCATACTCCTTGTCAACCTTACCACTCTTTGGACAAACACACTCACCCTCCTCTACACACTCTCCTACTAAAACCCTAAGAACACAAGCACACTCCCCCATTCTCGGATCCAATCGGTTGGCACTAGGATCTTCGGTTCAAGCTTGGAAATCGACATTGGAGTTCACCTTTCCTACCCCTCAACCGGTTAGTATTTCTTAAGGCTTAGTGTTAATGTGTTCATGTTGTGTTTGTGCTTGGATTGATGAATGTTAAAGTGTTTGACAATATGTTGTTGTTGAGTTATGCATGAATGATATGTGTTGAAAATCGGTTCATGAATGTTTCTTGTTATTTGTTGACAAAAGATGATATCACATGTATGATAATAAGAAATCGGTTAACATGTCTCTAAATGAAGTTTGAACCACTAAGTAATCAATGTTCATAAAAACCGGCTTGCACTTGTCATGAAATCGGGTTAGCAAAACCGAGTTGTGGTGTTATGTTATATGTGTGATTTTGATTATGTTTATGGTTGATGCAAAAATATGCATAAAGGGTTATTGTATGTTTGAATGTTTGAAGAACATGAAGAACTTGTTGAATATGGGTTGAATGTTTGAAATTCTGCTTGTTTGATCTGAAAACATGAATTGTTAGACAACAAAACATGTTTTAGTGGATAGTACAATATTTGTGTTGCATGACATTCAAATTCTATTGGATAGTACAACTGTGCAGAATCAGCAGCTGTTGGGGAGTCGGAACCCCTGGTTGCGACTCGAAACCTCCACGTTGCGACACCAATTGCGAGTCGAGAACACCTGGTTGCGACTCGCAACCACAGCATGATGAACCGAGACCACAGGTTACGAGTCCCGTTGCGACTCGAGACCTTAGCATGACGAGCCGAAACCATGGTTGCGACATAGGTTGCGACTCGCAACCACCCATGATCAACACAAACAGCATGACTCGAAACCATGCTTGCGAGTCCGGTTGCGACTCGAGACCACGCTTATTGGACTTACTTTGTTATGGGCCTAATTAGACCACGCTTATTGGACTTACTTTGTTATGGGCCTAATTTAGTGGGCCGGACTCATGGACTTCTGTATTACTGTTGACGTATTGTTTGGGCCTGTTATTACGAGCCCAACTGTTTGGGCCTCACTCTTGGACCTTGGATTGTGTTTGATTGTTACTGTGAACTGTCAATGTTAAACGTGTTGCCATGATTATTACCTGTGTACAATACGTGTTGAACGTACGTGCACTGCCTGGCTTGAATCTGATACGAAAAATATCTGTGATAGGACCTAATTGATTACCTGCAATTGATTGACCTTTCTGTGTTACTACCGAGCAAACCAAGGTGAGTTCACACCCTCTACAAAGCATGGGATTCCTTGGGTTGGGAACGGGGTTAAGGAACGTGGGTTCCTCGTCCTCCTTGGGTAGGACGGCAGTGGTTCAGGAATGTGATTCCTCGTCCGGATGGACGGATAGCACGTACTAGACTAAAACTCTATCACGAAGTCCCTCCTTTTTGTATTGACTAATCGTCGGGCCAATGGCGAGCGGGTCATTAGTTAGATAGCGCTATTTAGGTCTGACAAACCTCACACCGTGCCGCAGAGGGCGGGCGTGAACTAATGGATCTGGGGCACGTCAATGATGATAGACATTGATGGTTTTCAGGGCACATAAACATGACTACAGTCAGCAGTCGATATGGTAACGAGTCTAGTGTACGCATGGGGTAGCCCCCATGGCCGAAATGCCTGATAACTAACATGGGGTAGCCCCCACGGCTGGAGTGCCGGAGTAACTGGGAACAAACAAGACACGTTTTTAAACTATGGGGTAACCCCCACGGCAGGATGCCAGATAAAGGAAACTGTTTTCGAAACAACTAAAACGAACACCCACTGTGAACTCACTCAACTAGTTGTTGACTCGTTACTACATGCTTTGCAGGACCTTAGGTACTCAGCTGGAGCTTGCATGGAGGAGAGTCGTTGTGGGACACGGATTGCTGCGTACTATGTTAAACTTGAAACCATTTGAACTTATGTTTTAACTTTAAGACTTATGCTTCCGCTTGCAACTTAAACTTGTTTGTTTAGAAACACCAATCGTATTGGTTAATCTTTTATAACTGCTTATATGCTTGTTCAGTATGATTGGTGGCTGGATCCTGGTCAGTCACGCCTCCAAGCGGTAGTACTCCGCAGGTGGATTTTGGGGGTGTGACAGATTGGTATCAGAGCCATTGGTTATAGTGAACTTGGTTTTAATAAAGGAGAAACGTTTTTGTTAAAACCAGACTATAACCGGTTTAGTGCTCAACGGTCCACAACGACGCTCCACTCCGCATGCAAGGCTCGACATACTAGGTAATATGATATGTGTATATTGCCTACTTGTTAGTTACGTATTACATTGCCCATGGTATGCTTGATTAGTATAACTACTGTTGCATGAACACGTGCGTGCTTACTCTGTTCTACTATCGTGCTTCGCGAACCTCTCTCACTCGTATTACTCTTGATATGAAGAATCATGTCTGGACGCGTTAACATGACACAAGCCCAGTTGACAGCTTTGATCAACGAACGAGTTGCCGCAGCGCTTGCAGCTGCAAACGCAAGAGGTATATCCTGCAGTCCGAATTTGTTCTAGGATCATTTGGATCCTACTCTCGTGAACCAACCTTTGTGTTAAACTCTGTCTTTCTTTCACCTACCTTAGGTCAATATGCTCAGGCACCGGTGTGCACTTTTAAGACCTTTATGGACTGCCGACCCACTACTTTTAGCGGAACTGAAGGAGCAGTAGGTCTCCTACACTGGTTTGAGAAACTAGAATCTGTGTTCGAAATGTGTGAATGCCCTGAAGCGCGCAGGGTAAAGTATGCTACTGGTACTCTCGAGGGTTTGGCCCTCACGTGGTGGAATGCTCAAGTGCAAATGCTGGGGTTGGTTGCTGCCAACGCCACCCCCTGGGAAACTTTCAAGGAAATGGTCAAGGAGGAGTACTGCAGTCGCGATGACATTCATAAGCTGGAAGATGAGTTCTACAATCTCAAGATGACGGGGTCAGAGATCGAAGCATACACTAAGAGATCGCATGAACTTGCCTTGTTGTGTCCTACTATGGTGGACCCTCCGTATAAGCGAATTGAACTTTATCTCAAGGGCTTGGTGCCAGAGATCCAAAGTCATGTGACTTCAGCAAACTTGACTACTATCCAGCAGGTTGTTCAGTTGGCTCACCGTCTTACTGATCAGGCGGTGGAGCAGAACAAGTTACCGAAGCGCATAGGTGCTGCAACTACTTCTGGTACTTCTAGTGGGGACAAACGGAAATGGGATGGAACTTCAAGCAAGGGTTCAACTTCTGTGCAATCTCAGTCTCAGCAGAGAAAGACTGACGACCACAAGAGCCCCAGTCAGCAATCGTCTAGTGGTCAAAGTCATGGAGGATACAAGGGGAATCACCCCAAGTGCAATCGTTGCAACCTACACCACAGTGGGCCATGCACCAGGGGCAACTGTCATCGGTGCAACAAGCCTGGTCATGTTGCAAAGGATTGCAGGAGCACATACCCCGCCAATCAGAATCGTCAGTAACCTCAACAGAATCAGCGGCAGCAACAGGGTAACAACAAAGGATGCTTTCAGTGTGGAGCTGAAGGCCACTTCAAGAAAGATTGTCCCCAACTGAACCAGAACAACAACAATCAGGGGAATGGTAACAATGGGAACCACAACAACAACAATGGTGCTAGGGGACGAGTGTTCGTGATTGGTCAAGGTGAAGCAAGGAATGATCCCAACGTGGTGACGGGTAAGTTCCTTCTCGACGACTTTTATGTTACAGTCTTATTTGATTCGGGTGCCGATACTAGCTATGTGTCACTAGAAGTTAGTAAAATGCTTAAGCGTATTCCAACACCCCTGAGCGACAAGCACACTGTAGAGCTAGCTAATGGTAAGAGTTTGGAGGCCTCGCACGTAGTCAAAGGTTGCCAACTTATTCTCGCTAACCAGACCTTCTCTATTGACCTTATCCCTATCGTCTTGGGTAGTTTCGACGTTGTCATTGGGATGGATTGGTTATCCCAACACCGAGCAGAGATTCTTTGCAACGAGAAGATCGTTCGTATCCCTGGTTTAGGTAGTGAACCTCTCATGATTCGTGGCGACAAGAGAAGTGCTGTTGAGAACATCATCTCTCTTCTTAAGGCCCAGAAGTGCTTACGAAAGGGCCACACTGCGATTCTGGCTTTAGTTACTGACACCACAGAGAAAGAGAAGAAGCTAGAAGATTTTCCAGTTGTACGAGACTATCCTGAGGTATTCCCTGAGGAACTACCTGGTCTCCCACCCCATCGCCAAGTCGAGTTTCAGATTGAACTAGCTCCTGGAGCTGCGCCTATAGCACGTGCACCTTATCGTTTAGCTCCATCAGAGTTGGAAGAACTCTCCACGCAACTACAAGAACTCTTGGATAAGGGTTTCATTCGTCCTAGCTCATCGCCTTGGGGAGCTCCAGTACTATTTGTGAAGAAGAAGGATGGTACCTTCAGAATGTGTATCGACTATCGAGAACTCAACAAGGTGACTGTGAAGAACCGTTATCCTCTACCGCGCATTGACGACTTGTTCGACCAGTTGCAGGGGTCGAGCTATTATTCAAAGATCGATCTGAGATCGGGATATCACCAGCTGAGAGTTCGGGAAGAGGATGTCTCTAAGACAGCCTTTAGGACTCGATATGGGCACTATGAGTTTTTGGTCATGCCGTTTGGGCTGACAAACGCACCCGCAGTTTTCATGGACTTGATGAACCGAGTTTGCAAGCCGTATCTGGACAAATTCGTTATAGTCTTCATCGACGACATCCTGATCTATTCTAAGAGCGAAGAGGAGCACGAACAGCATCTACGGCTTATTTTGGAACTCCTTCAGAAGGAACAGCTTTACGCAAAGTTCTCGAAATGCGACTTCTGGCTTCGTGAAGTCCATTTCCTAGGGCATGTGGTGAACAAGGATGGGATTCACGTTGATCCATCCAAAGTGGACTCTATTAAGAACTGGCCTGCACCTCGTACACCAAAGGAAATTCGCCAATTCTTGGGATTGGCAGGTTACTACAGGAGATTCATTAAGGATTTTTCTAGGATCGCGCAGCCTCTCACCTTACTAACGCAGAAAGGTGTTGTTTATCATTGGGGAAATGCACAAGAGTTAGCTTTTCAGCATCTAAAGGATAGACTTTGTAGTGCACCTATCCTTTCACTGCCAGAGGGCACAGAAGATTTTGTGGTTTACTGTGATGCATCAATTCAAGGTCTTGGTTGTGTATTGATGCAACGAGATAAGGTCATAGCTTACGCCTCACGACAACTCAAAGTTCATGAGAAGAACTACACTACGCATGATTTAGAGCTGGGAGCTGTTGTTTTCACACTTAAGTTATGGCGGCATTACCTGTACGGAACCAAGTGCGCCATCTACACCGACCACAGGAGCCTAGAGCATATATTCAAGCAGAAGGAACTGAATATGCGGCAACGACGATGGGTCGAGCTACTAAATGATTACGAGTGCTCTATCAGGTATCACCCGGGCAAGGCCAATGTTGTGGCCGATGCCCTAAGTCGAAAGGACACCGCGCCTAAGCGCGTAAGAGCTCTACAACTCACGATCCATTCTAGTCTACCTTCGCAAATACGAGCTGCTCAGATAGAAGCACTGAAACCAGAAAACGTTAGGGCCGAAGCCCTACGCGGGTCGAGACAACGCTTAGAACAGAAGGAAGACGGTGCTTACTACATAACAGGACGCATTTGGGTCCCACTCTATGGCGACTTACGAGAACTTGTGATGGATGAAGCACACAAATCTCGCTACTCGGTACACCCTGGTTCGGACAAGATGTACCACGATATTAAAACTACGTATTGGTGGCCTAGCATGAAGGCCCGCATAGCAACTTACGTCAGCAAGTGTTTGACTTGTGCGCGAGTCAAGACGGAATATCAGAAACCCTCAGGCCTACTCCAACAACCAGAGATACCACAATGGAAATGGGAGCAAATTTCCATGGATTTCGTTACTGGCCTACCTAGATCACAGCGCGGAAACGATACTATCTGGGTGATTGTGGATCGACTTACAAAGTCCGCACACTTCTTGGCAATTAAGGAAACAGATAAATTCTCCACTCTAGCGGAAATATATCTCAAGGAAGTTGTTTCGAGGCACGGGGTGCCCACTTCTATTATCTCAGATCGAGACGCGCGTTTTACCTCAGAGCTGTGGCAATCAATGCACAAATCTTTTGGCTCACGTCTAGATATGAGCACAGCGTATCACCCACAGACGAACGGGCAGTCCGAACGCACTATCCAGACCTTAGAAGACATGCTTCGCGCTTGTGTAATCGACTTTGGCAACAGCTGGGAAAGGCATCTGCCACTCGTGGAATTCTCGTATAATAACAGCTACCACACCAGCATTAAAGCTGCTCCGTTCGAGGCATTGTACAGACGTAAATGCCGGTCACCTCTCTGCTGGGCAGAGGTGGGGGATAGTCAAATCACTGGTCCTGAACATGTGGTAGACACTACTGAGCGGATTGCTCAAATACGACAACGCATGGCGGCCGCTCGAGACCGTCAGAAGGCCTACGCCGATAAGGGCAGGAAACCACTTGAGCTCCAGGTTGGGGAGCGGGTATTACTCAAAGTTTCACCCTGGAAGGGTGTGGTTCGTTTTGGTAAACGAGGCAAACTCAACCCACGATACGTTGGACCTTTTGAAATCATTGAGAAAATAGGCAAGGTGGCCTACAGACTGAACTTACCAGCAGAACTCGGTGCAGTTCACAACGTTTTCCATGTGTCGAATCTGAAGAAGTGTCTGTCAGATGAGACCCACGTAGTTCCTCTGAAGGAACTCACGATCGACGAGCAGTTGAAATTCGTCGAGGAACCAGTCGAAATCACGGACCGGGATGTTAAGGTCCTCAAGAGCACTAGAATACCTCTCGTTCGAGTTCGTTGGAACTCACGTCGCGGCCCAGAGTTCACCTGGGAGCGCGAAGATCGGATGAAACAAAAGTATCCCCAACTGTTTGAGAACAGTACAACCGCTACTGAGGTAGAAGCTACGGAATTTCGGGACGAAATTCCAGATCAACGGGGGGTGGATGCGACACCCCAGGATAACCGGGAAAACCTTATAACTTAACTAGCTTCCTCAGTGAGTGCCATCAAATTTCGGGACGAAATTTCTTTCAACTTGGGGATGATGTGACAACTCGAAATTTAGAACCTTCCTTGTATCTTGATGTAACTTGCTTGAAACATTTCGTGACTAGTAACTTGTTAATGTAATGACATAAGTGAACATTTTATGTGACTATGTGCTTGCTTGTATGTATGGTATATATGTATGTATATTATGTGAGCCGAAAACCCAACTCGAGACGACAAGGGCCCGACTCGAGACCATGAGGTCTCGAGTGAATAGTGACCGACTTGGGCCTTTGGGCCGTGACCTCCTTTAACCGGTTTTGTAAGCCCTTTAGGGTGAATCATGTGGAACTAGTATATATATCATACTCCTTGTCAACCTTACCACTCTTTGGACAAACACACTCACCCTCCTCTACACACTCTCCTACTAAAACCCTAAGAACACAAGCACACTCCCCCATTCTCGGATCCTGTCGGTTGGCACTAGGATCTTCAGTTCAAGCTTGGAAATCGACATTGGAGTTCACCTTTCCTACCGCTCAACCGGTTAGTATTTCTTAAGGCTTAGTGTTAATGTGTTCATGTTGTGTTTGTGCTTGGATTGATGAATGTTAAAGTGTTTGACAATATGTTGTTGTTGAGTTATGCATGAATGATATGTGTTGAAAATCGGTTCATGAATGTTTCTTGTTATTTGTTGACAAAAGATGATATCACATGTATGATAATAAGAAATCGGTTAACATGTCTCTAAATGAAGTTTGAACCACTAAGTAATCAATGTTCATAAAAACCGGCTTGCACTTGTCATGAAATCGGGTTAGCAAAACCGAGTTGTGGTGTTATGTTATATGTGTGATTTTGATTATGTTTATGGTTGATGCAAAAATATGCATAAAGGGTTATTGTATGTTTGAATGTTTGAAGAACATGAAGAACTTGTTGAATATGGGTTGAATGTTTGAAATTCTGCTTGTTTGATCTGAAAACATGAATTGTTAGACAACAAAACATGTTTTAGTGGATAGTACAATATTTGTGTTGCATGACATTCAAATTCTATTGGATAGTACAACTGTGCAGAATCAGCAGCTGTTGGGGAGTCGGAACCCCTGGTTGCGACTCGAAACCTCCACGTTGAGACACCAATTGCGAGTCGAGAACACCTGGTTGCGACTCGCAACCACAGCATGATGAACCGAGACCACAGGTTACGAGTCCCGTTGCGACTCGAGACCTTAGCATGACGAGCCGAAACCATGGTTGCGACATAGGTTGCGACTCGCAACCACCCATGATCAACACAAACAGCATGACTCGAAACCATGCTTGCGAGTCCGGTTGCGACTCGAGACCACGCTTATTGGACTTACTTTGTTATGGGCCTAATTTAGTGGGCCGGACTCATGGACTTCTGTATTACTGTTGACGTATTGTTTGGGCCTGTTATTACGAGCCCAACTGTTTGGGCCTCACTCTTGGACCTTGGATTGTGTTTGATTGTTAACTGTGAACTGTCAATGTTAAACGTGTTGCCATGATTATTACCTGTGTACAATACGTGTTGAACATACGTGCACTGCCTGGCTTGAATCTGATACGAAAAATATCTGTGATAGGACCTAATTGATTACCTGCAATTGATTGACCTTTCTGTGTTACTACCGAGCAAACCAAGGTGAGTTCACACCCTCTACAAAGCATGGGATTCCCTGGGTTGGGAACGGGGTTAAGGAACGTGGGTTCCTCGTCCTCCTTGGGTAGGACGGCAGTGGTTCAGGAATGTGATTCCTCGTCCGGATGGACGGATAGCACGTACTAGACTAAAACTCTATCACGAAGTCCCTCCTTTTTGTATCGACTAATCGCCGGGCCAATGGCGAGCGGGTCATTAGTTAGATAGCGCTATTTAGGTCTGACAAACCTCACACCGTGCCGCAGAGGGCGGGCGTGAACTAATGGATCTGGGGCACGTCAATGATGATAGACATTGATGGTTTTCAGGGCACATAAACATGACTACAGTCAGCAGTCGATATGGTAACGAGTCTAGTGTACGCATGGGGTAGCCCCCACGGCCGAAATGCCTGATAACTAACATGGGGTAGCCCCCACGGCTGGAGTGCCGGAGTAACTGGGAACGAACAAGACACGTTTTTAAACTATGGGGTAACCCCCACGGCAGGATGCCAGATAAAGGAAACTGTTTTCGAAACAACTAAAACGAACACCCACTGTGAACTCACTCAACTAGTTGTTGACTCGTTACTACATGCTTTGCAGGACCTTAGGTACTCAGCTGGAGCTTGCATGGAGGAGAGTCGTTGTGGGACACGGATTGCTGCGTACTATGTTAAACTTGAAACCATTTGAACTTATGTTTTAACTTTAAGACTTATGCTTCCGCTTGCAACTTAAACTTGTTTGTTTAGAAACACCAATTGTATTGGTTAATCTTTTATAACTGCTTATATGCTTGTTCAGTATGATTGGTGGTTGGATCCTGGTCAGTCACGCCTCCAAGCGGTAGTACTCCGCAGGTGGATTTTGGGGGTGTGACATCTTCGGTAAAGGTTAAATGGGGATAAGCATGAGAAGATATAGGGGAGCAATGAGTAAAGATAGGTTGCACGGTTACCAGCGGTCACATCATGAGTCTAATCTCTTAATTGCCTCGTTTATCGTGAAAAAATGTAACCGTTAGTATCAGGATACCTAACGGTAACATTTTTTGGGACAATTGTTATGGGTGAAATTCTGAGCCTATATCCTGGTCAATATTTTAAGCTGTATTTTAATTGTATGATATGTGTTCATACCCTGGGTTACACATTCAGGATATTGGTTACATCCTGAATGGTATCCTGAGGGTCACTAACGAATTATGTGCAGGAATATGAGTCCAAGCTCGCAACGTTCATGAGGACCCTTTCTCCGGAAGACTCGGTCTAAGTAGTTCAAAGGAAGACGTTGAAGCCGCTTTACTCGGTCCACAACGTTCACTATGGAATATTCGGGAGCATCCCCCATTTATAGGAGTTTTCCTTTGTATTTCATAGCTATAAATAGATGGACAAATCGGATCGAATAGGACACAACAACACTCACTGCTCTCTCACACTTTACTCTCTCGCAACTTTCACTTTCACAACAAGCATTGTAACACTTAGCGATCTGATCAATATCCTGCACTGTATCCTGACATTTAAAGCAATAAGAAGAACAAGGCAGCTGCGATTGTCAGCTCCCGAGGTTTTGTGCCGGCGATCTAGATTAATCAAGGGCTTTCCTCGTATATCTCGTGTCATCCCATTTATTTTTTGCTCATAGTTTGATCGTAGATACAACTCAATATCCTGAGCCGTATCCTGAAAACTGTTTTTACGAACAACTTAATCAACATATTTTCAACACATTTTTTAGCACACTACCTCACTTAACTAATTTGATCACTAAATTGCTTCGGTAATTTTTTACCAAAACATACGTGATAGTGTATTAGGACTTGAAAATACACTAAATACTCTTGAGAAGTAAAAATACAAAAATACACATACAACATACTTAGACAAATACAAGAAAATATATTTATGAAAATATATTACTTGATAGAATAAATAACTTGGACAAGTTATAAACATGAAACGAAGTTGTGGTCAAAATACATAATTCGGGTGAAAAATACAAGATACTTATATATATTTTTGAGAAAATAATATAAGTAAGACACATAGTTAAAAATATAAATTATTTTTAACACAAGAACAAATACACAAAAGATAGTGACTTGCACTTGTGCGATACAAGTCTAGTGACTAACGTTAATAAAACACGTATAGGTCACTACGCTTTATAAGCAAAACCCGGTGAAGTTTACGACGCAAGGAACGCAAAGTTGTGAGTTCATGCTCCCCCTTTTCATTTAACTGTTTTTGGTTTTATAACTTTGGGGGTGAAATACATGTTACAAATGTTACTATGTTTACAAATGGTATGATGGAGTACAAAAACATTCAAGTGAAACATTCTAGATCATGTCCCGAATAGGGTACCATAAGCACCATTAATCAACGTATACATTCAGACCGCGGAACAAAATGTTAGATCTAATGGGTTTCAGGCAACCCCACTCTTGGCCTACTTCTACCAATGAGTGCTTCTGTGTCTCAGTCAAAGTCGACAAAAATGCCTAGGTTTGGTGGCTTCCTATGTCGTGACACATGTTAGTGGCCTTGCAAACCACTAGCGATCTCAAACATTCATAGTACTCAGTTACAGTTACATTCTACATGATACATACAAACATTCATGGTACTCAGTTACAGATACATTCTACAAGTTACATACCATGTTTTCATTCAAGTATTTAAACATTCAATACAAACACTGCATGAATTCACACCAACATTATGTTGACGTTTTTCCAAAACTCACATGTATTTCAGGTAACTAAAGTGGATGTGCGCGCGGTCTTACTCATGCTCCTGGATGTTGTTTATGTTTATCCTTAAATAAAGTTGTAAACTTTCAGACAATATGCCGTCTTGTGTAAAACTATGATTTCAGTTATGTAATGTTTGGCATTTGAAGTTATTTTATGAGCATGTAGTATGTTTACCAATCGTATGCAATGAAAACCTTTCATGATCACACCTCGTGCTTCCGCCTTAGAAAGGGGTGTGACAAAATCTTATTGAAAATGGATGTTGCACCGCTACCGTGCCGAACGGAAAACCGACTGAATAACATCGGTACCGATATTCATTTTTATGGTTTTTGGTCAATCTTATTGAAAATGGATACCGTGTGCTACTGTACCGAACATAAAATTGACCAAACAACATCAGTATTGGTACAGATATTTACTTTTATGATTTTTAGTTTCGATAAACTGACACCATATCACCATTATACTGCACTGTACCGAGCCGAACCAAACATCGGTAGCGGTACCCGTATTCTTTTTTATGGTTTTTGGTTTTGATAATACTTCATTTATACAACTCCGTCAGCGAAACAATACCGATATTGTGACTAAATGAACCATATCATCCAAACAACATCGATAGCGGTACCATGTTTGTTTTTTGTTTTCGATCGATGTAAAACATGTGGTGATTGTTATACCGAATGTCTGTATCGTACTGGTACGAAAACAAACCAAATTGATATCGGCTGAAATGACGCCGCGAAGCGCGGTGCAAATCAACTAGTATAAATGATTATGAAGTCCCGATGAATAGTGTTTAGAAATTTTCTAAGTATTTTTTTATTTTTTTATAATATGTTATTCATCATTTAATTTGATTTTTTAATATTTTGTGTACGTTAACTTTTAAAAAGAATCTAAATCTGCAACCATATTTATTTTTTTAATATTACGATATAAATTTTATCGGATACCATGCCGCTATCATACAAAAATGAGTCGAAGCCGACAATGAATAGTAATTCATATTTTGGGTATTCAAAACAATGTATTTTATATAGTAAACTATAAGGTAACAATATTAAAAAAAAAACGTAGATTTTTGTATCGTAAACTATACGAGTATCAATACATGATGGATAGAACCGTTTTCAACCAAACAACATCGGTACCGATATCGGTAGTAGCATAACCGATATTCGTTTTATGGTTTCGATTTATGTAAAACACGTGTCGATATCCTTTTAGGCATTTCACAACTTTATTTTTTTAGTTTTCGGTTTCGGTTGTTATAGCGAATAGGGTTGTTCATTTTTATTCAAAACCCGAAAGTCGACCCGAATTCAAAGCCACCCGACCCGAATTAGCGAATATCCGAAAAACCCGAACCCGACCAACCCGAACCCGACGATCTTTGTGGTAATATTTTGTTCTTTAAATTACCTTCTTTTCATTTTCTATCCAGGTTAAGATTGCATATTTGATCATTAGTATTACTGACAATATTAGATGATTAACTTCCATCAACTTTTTTTTATACAAATACGTATTACGATTTTAAATAAATAAATCAAAGGACGAATTATATTATATTATATTAGCAAAGGTGTTTTAATGAATTTCAAATAGAAAAAAATATTTCTTAGTTTTCTATATGATATTCAGTCATTTGTTAGAATAGTTTTCTATATGATATACAACTTCAGTCATTTGTTAGAAAGATGAGAATACTCTTTTATCCTTTAAATATATTTAAAACGCATTATTAGTTTGTGTGTATTAACAAATAAATATTTAAGTAATCAAACATTAAAACTTTGATATATTTAAGCATGCTCTTACTTTTATAATTCAATAATTTTACTTTTCTTTTGAATAAAATATAAAATGTAATGCATTATGAGTTGAGTTGTGACGTCTGAAAAGGATATAAGTCGATAACGACGCGTAGGCGTATGGGAAGTTGGGAACGCAACCAAAGAAACTGAAATTTAATTTAAAAACAAAATTCCCATAATAGCGAAAATAAAACAAATCTAGAGAAAAAGGGAGAGGTAGAAAGCGAAATGAGAGACTGTCATTAATGCCTTTGCTTTTGCTTTTCTTCCTCGCAGGAATCTTTGAAATTCTTGTTTCTTTGTTAGGAGTAATAATGCACCAAAAAAAACAATATATTTAAAAAAAAACATTATATAAGAAAAACTCTTAATTGCAAAATTTCATGAGTTATGTGTTTTAGGTCTAAATCTTAAACAAAACTGATTTTCTAAGATGTTTAAATCTTATGAACCGTGGTGACAAGCACGGTATTAAATCCTGTTTATATAACTCGATAAGGATTAAGTGGCGTATAATTGAGTTTTACTGGTTTTGTTTAGTTATGGAAACATCAAGTAGTGGTCGTAATTCCGCAACAATTGTGATGCCAAGATAAATATATACTTCTTACACACCATAGCTTTACCATTAGAGCGTTTCAAAAGACAATTGATCAAAAACTCATGCGTTAAGCACTTTTTCAGTTGAACCCAAGCCTTGAACATTTGGCTCGCCGTACACTTTAACAACATATCACGCATGCCCCGTGCACAACTGCTTTTCACTTGGGATCACACTAGAATCACTTAGCATTATTTTAGCTTTATGGCTAAAGGGACACTTGACATTTACAAATTTGGTCCCAATGTGCAACGACCACAGTTGTCCCAAATTGGTCCTCTAATAGTGAAAATATATTATACTTGGGATTGTGTGCTATTAGAACAAAATAAACTTAATATCTCTTGTATTTCACTTGTAATATTGCTCATAAATACAAGCTTTAACCACAATTGTGGTAAGTTTTCCCATTCTAACATAATATCAATAAAAAACTAGGGTTTTTTTTTTTTTGGTACCTCCTTTCTTAGTCCTCATTCATTCTTCTTTGAAATTACAAATATCCCATGTTTTTGCGGAAACGATATCGGGTGCAGGTTACCACTAAAGACATAATGAAGAAAGTGGCTTAAGGGTGGGGTTAAGCCCAAAGAGGAAAGGGTTTAGATCTTAATGTCACACCCTAACACACAGTAAATTGGTACGTGACATAATGATTGTACATAGCTCGACACTATTATAAGTTCAAATATTAAAAGCAATTACATTAAATTGTTATACAAAGCATAGAATTATCCAAATATTCACACAAAAATAAAAGACATAATCCATGAAATTAAATCCAATTATTTATCTAAGGCACATCCAATTATTTTATCATGCATAAAATAATAAGACTGGGCTTTGGAATTACTTGATTATGTGTACGTATGAAAGAGAAATCATTGCTTGAAGTTTGGAGCCCTAAAATTGTTCTTGATAAAATTTAGTGGAATCGGTGTAAATTAGAGTTTGATAGTGGAGGTTACGTATAAAAGGTATTATAATTCCAAAATCAATTGGACGTATTTGCTAGGAACCCCTTTGGTGTTCTTACGGATTATAATGGAGACCTCAATTAAAATTCATTACATTAATTCATTTGCATATGGAACGATTCTCTGAACCAAACCTTACTCTCCATTAATTTTGATTGAAAGGAAATAAAAACGAAGTTAACACGACGTATTTAGAGTGTCTTTAATGTCACACCTCAAAAACGTCGCAACGTAAATACAAATGTGACGGTGACGAAGGTTGGTATCCATTAATATCTTTGTGGATGATGTAATATTTATTTTGGATATGAACTTAATTAAAACATAACATTTAAAGTTTTAAACGTAAACGCAACATAATCTAGTTGTTTGATCCCTTATGGATCTTAATACAAATGGTCCCAAATAGTTTTAAAAGTTGTCCAAAACATTATTTAATATAAAATTGCATCAACAACCACAAGACAAGCCAAAATCCCAAAGTCGAACTCATGTACCTGAAAAACACGTAAAAATCAAGTGTCAACACAAATAGATTGGTGAGTTCATTTATTCAAATTAGAATCAATTTGTTTAAGGAAAGCTTTCTTATTAAGAATTTTCATATCAAAACCATTCATATATTTTAAGAAAGTCAAATTAATTTCCTTATTACAATTTAAGAGTCAGTTCTCTAATCGCAAGCTTTTTCTCAAAACCTTCGACACAAATCATTTTCCCATAAGTTTATTTATATATTAATTTTCAAGCATTAAGTTTTCAGATTCATAGGGTTGCAAGGCCTATGAACTATATATTAACAATAAGGTTACAATCAACGCCAGACAATTACAAAATATGAAATAGGCGTTTGACTTGACACGGAGCTATCGGTCACGACGGGGTGGTCAACCCGAGAGATCTACCAACAATTCTACGCATACTGGTGTTAATGATTAAAGGGCTAAATTCACCCAAAGTGCCTCAAATGGGTCACTTATGATGCCTGCCTCACGAACAATATATATATATATATATATATATATATATATATATACTAAATTGATAAATTTATTATTTTGCGTTGTACGAATTCCCTAAAGTCCCCACCGAGACGTAGGCCTATTCCGATACCTACTCTCTTGAGATCAGGCAAATTCGTCACAACTTAGATTTAAATAGTTTTAAATCTATACAGTCATTTTACCCCAAACACTGTAAATCCTCCTCGTTTCTCCTCGAAACAATTATTTATATTCCATTCATCCCCGTTTTCCTCGAAAATATTTTTATATCACTCACATCCCAGAACCATGTTTTCCTCGAAAACATGACACATTACTTTTCAAACCATATTTTCCTTGAAAATATATTAATATTAAAGACATGATATATATATATATATATATATATATATATATATATATATATAAACAGATTATATCTCTTTTAAGGTGTGTTCTTCTCTCAAAACATTATACAAAACAGTAAAAGAAGGGTGGTAACACTCACCTTTGGGTGTGTTTTCAAAAAGCACAATATATTTTAAGATTTTTACGTACTTGAACGATTTTATTGGTAACCCTTATTATGTTATATCCGTTATCACACCCGTTTATGTACAATATATCTACAATTTGCGCTTTGTAACATATTTACACAAACGTTAACATATCATCAAACATCATAGTGCAAGTATTCCGCCAACTCATATATTTTATCATTTTTAAAGCATTTTTATACAAACAATAACTTCACAAGTTAACCTATGTATCATTTTCATTCTTGACAAATAAGTTACATCTTAACGTGTCTTTTTAACGAAAACTACCGTTTTTATTCGTATAAGTACACATGCATATAGTCCTACATCCTACTCTCATGTTACACTTATCACATCTCATCATGCAAAGTTCACACTTGAACAATCCATTTTCACGTACATCAAAATCTACGTATTTTTAATGTTCCGTTAACGTTTTTAGGCGTCGGAAGTCACATATGACTAGCCAAACACCATAAATACTTAATATAAGTTTAAATACTTATATTTATCATGAAAATATCATTTTATAACCTGATCTAAATCAGTTTTGCAAAAATCACTTTAAAAGCCGATTTTTATCGTTTTTAACGCATAGTCTTGTACCGAACTTCACTATAATCATCCCAAGTCACCATGACTTCATATTTTAACACAATATATGTTATTTACTGAATAAAATGGTGCTAATAATCATATTAGTGTAGATTTCATGTAAGTCACATAAATCATGCATTTTCACCCATTTTACTACTTTTTAAGCCTTATGTACAACATGTAAAGCTAACAAACTTATGACACATCTTTGTATTATCAAATGTTAGTGCATATTATGCATGTCCGCCACTGTGCGAATAGGCTAGATAGAGTGTGTGTTGAATATTGTATAGTAACGAGTTAGAAATGAACACATGAGACCTTGGAGAGGACGATAGCACGTCCGCGCGGACACAGCATATCCGCGCGGATATGTTCATCCTCACCAACATGTCATGTATAAATAAGTTCATGTGTTCATAGTTTGACAAGTTTTGGAGATCCCAGAGGGGAAATGCTGGAGAAATTTTCTCCAGCTTGTAAACGGTGTAAATTCTTTCGGTATGAATGGAATCATTCGACTTATGACTATTCTTACGAAATTTCTACCGAATTAGCTTTATCGTATCCAAACTTCCGTCTAAAACCGTCCGATCTGGAACTTTCATCAAAACATATCATATAGCATCATATTAAGATGCTTACAACCTGATCTAATTCATCTTTCTTATATCATTTCATTTCATCACTAATTCACTTTCATATCATCCTTTGACCATCACTAACACTTATGTAGAAAAACTTAATGCATGATGATCATTTCATCATCATCTAGCCATTTAAACTCATCCAACATTCATTTATTATCTTCCATATAATCCCTAATCAAATCATTCTTATAATCATCACAACTTCAATACATGTAACATTTATGAACTAGTGAACAATCCCACATGTACATATATACATATATATACACGACACATGCATATGTGTCCAAACACCAACTTTTCATCCTTTTCATCTTAAATTATACAAACTTTCACAAAATCCATTTCAATCAAAACTCAACTTTTAAGCAAAACGCCAACACTAACCCACACACACACACTCACGACATATATACACACACATATACTTCCATTTTTTTATTTTGATAAGATCACTTTGTTATTAGTTTTCAAGAGTGATGAAGAACCTAACTGTTTGAGAAACATGCTATCACCATCATCATCGAGAAACAAGATCAAGAATGGTAAATAGGTTTATACCTTCCAAGAACAACAATGGGTTTTCAATGAATGCAAGCTTGTTCCTCCTTAAAATCACCTTGGAATCACCTTTGGATATTCAAATGGACTTGGAACCAACTTGAAATGAACTTGGATCTTCAAGATTTGAATGAAAAAATGGAAATGGAAGTGGGTGAGGGTGTGTTCGGTCGAGATCAAGAGGGAGAGGGAGAAATGAAGAGTTTTAATTTTTGAAAAGTGGAGATATGGAGTGTTCTTGAGTTTTAGTAATTGCACAAGGTCCCTAGCCTCAACACTTGGCAAGAGTAAAGTGTGGTGGGCACGCAAGGAGCCGCCACCCACACACGCACACACATACTTTTGCACACACACACATACACACACACACACACACACACATATATATATATATATATTATACACATGCATAAACAAGTATTTAATTGATTACCAGGTATTTGTATCTCGCGTTTTATTCATGTTTTATATAAAAATTGATTCGCCATAATATTGCTGAACAATATATTATTTGCCTTGATTAGCATCGTCGTTTAAATTTTGAAAGATACGCTCGGTATTACGCAGTATGCGATTAAATTCACAAAACAGTGTTTTTAAGCGTTTTACTAAAATTTCCCTCACGGATATGATTAAAAAAATCATTTTAATCATAACTGAATATCTTTGGAATTTTAGCATTAATCGGGCAGTCACCGACGTTCGTTATGCATTTTGGTCGTTACGCGATAAGCGTATATCTTATTTTTACCAACGTAATTTTTAATATAGTTTGAACTTGTCAACATATCAAATACCATTAATTAACATAAATTCAAATTAAATAATTCCTTTATTCATTGATAACATGGGTTACACTAGTATGGTGTAGACTCTAAATAGCCGTGTGTCACATTTAAGTCGGCTCGGGTAGCGAAATCTGTGACACCGGTGCCTCCACGGCCATCAAACAAATACCAAACCAATTAAATATTGTGTTTCATAGTTGAGATTTGTATAAATATGTGTATCGTTTGCACATATCAATTCTTGTTCGATTTCGGGCTTTAAATCGCTTTCTGGAAGGTTATACGCGATCTAATGCGTAAATATAACCAGTTTAATGCAACAAACACTCCGGAATAGTGACATAGGTTTAACATACCTTAAATAACCTTTATATAACTTAGAAATAAGTTTTGGATGGTTTGGTATGCCGAAATCAAGTTTGTTCGCTTACAGGGACTAAATTCGACAAACTGCAAAAGTATGTCGATTTGTACTGTAACGAACATTCTTGAACTTGATCATAAGTTAAATATTCCATAAATATCCTATACATAGCTTAGAAATAGGCTTTGAGGTGTTTGGTGCGCAAAAATAAACTTTCTTGATCAATAGGGACTAAAAGCTTCAAAAAGTGCATAAGTTTGCATTTTCGCGCATATTTTACGTTCTGAATATATCCGGACATCCAAAAATTTGTGCAATTATTAAAATATTATGTTTTAGTGATTGGCATGATAAAATTCCATTCGTATCTTAATTTGGATCGTTTTTGCGTTCGTTACGACTTCCGTCGTAATTAACCGAACAACGCAATCGTACGGCCAAACGAACCGACATCCAGCATATTTTTGAGCATTTTTCATGTCCCCTATGCTTAGGCATCATTGTAGAGCCTTGAAAATGGCTTAACGGGCTTTAAACGCATCAAAAAATGGCCTTAAAAGCATGCAGGGACTTAAACTGCAATTTTTGAAACTTGTTTGCTGATCAGAAAGCTCAGGCGGCCCGCGTAAGCCCCCATTAAACCTTACGCGGCCCGTGTAAGCATGTCAAACCTGCAAAAATCATTTTACAGCCTGTTTCCAGCTGTTCCAGCTGTTTAGGGCCTTTGCAAATGGTTTTAAGCTTTCTATGGGCTGGTTTTAAGGTCCCCTAGTATTGAAATACAATGGGCACACATGGAGGGTTGAGATTCAAGCTCGGTTTACGAGGAACAATCTTAACGGTGGACCAAAATCTATAAATACCAAAATCTATAAATACCCACACCTCCATTCCTTGCTGTAGGACCGTATTTGACAGTCGTTTGAGTCAATCAGAGCTAGCAACTACCGAAAATGCAGCGGAAATACAAAATCGGCATGAATCAAAGCAGAAATGGTGTAGAAACAGAAGTGATTCACTTTAAACAGTTTTCTCATTGATCTTCACAAAACACACGAGCAGCAGTTCGGCTACACGGGAGACATGAACGTGCAAAATGAGAAAACAACTTGGGTATTTATAGGGGTGAGGGTTTCGCTTGTGTGACATGTCCATATGAGCGAAATCATCTTGATGGGATTTCGCTCATATGACACAATGTCCATAAAAGCGAAACCTCAACATTACAAACCCAAATTTACATATTAACCCCTATACAATACATAATTAGCACATCTAGACCCTATACATTGAACAACTAAGACTAAGACGCAGGCTTTAGACATTAGTGCACCAACAAACTCCCTCTTGGATACAGCCGCAGTCTTCAGTCTTGGTCTTTGGGTCTTCACAACGACTTGAACTTTTCTTCGTGCTGCTTAGGCTTCCTCCTAAGAGCGTTCCTTATCATGTCGTTCTCTTTCTTTCTCTTCTTATCCTCTTCAGCTTGAATATGCATCCATTTGCCTCTGTTCTCATCAAGCTTTTGACGTTCACGAGCAGCTTTCCTTTTGACTTTCTCCTCGAGCGACCACCATGAAGACTTCTATTTACTTTCAGAGTTGATACTTTTCTGAAAGCAAAGGGTTGCAACTCGCTGAAATTGCATGGCCTGCTCTCTGTCCTCTGGCTGATAATGAATCTTGTTGATGAAAAGACATTCGATATCCTTTGCAGAGCAATTTACAAGCCACATAGGATCGTATACATGAATCTCTCTCAATTCTCCACCTGCTCTATAAGTAATCACTGCTTCAGTAGTAATACAACTATAAACCCAGTTCATGAAGCCTTTGTAAAACTCTTGCTCCATTGGAGGTACTGGTATAGTCTTCATCGTTTTTGGCTTTTTCACATTCAGAATCGTTTCTTCAACTCCTGTCACTGGATCTCTTCTTGTAACTCTTTTCGGATAATGTGGTTTCCAGTGCTTGAAGTCTCTCAAAGCCTCGAACTTTATCAAACCCCACATAGCAGTGTCGTTCTTCCTGACAGTATATCCCAAAGTTCTAACCTTTGACAACTCATCCACATCCCACCATGGAAGTGACATAATATCATGTAACTTTTCAAAGTACTGAACTCCGCATTCCCTCCTGATCGCATACGCATTAACTTGAGGCAGAAAACCCCAGCTAATAATGTCACCGAGAGATACGCTTCGATCACGTTGATAATACTTCAAAGGTCGTTTGAACTTCCTCTCGTGACTTTCTTTGAACCATTTCTTTCGTTCTTCCTTTGCCATATCTTTTTGAGTGCCATCAAAGTTTTTATCTTTCAAAATTCAGCAACTTTTCTTCGCAGCTCATCACGATTCTCCTCAGTAAAGAATTCCATCAACGTTGGCAACTGTGAAGTATCTTCATTAACGCTTTCATCATCTGTCCAGTCTTCCACTTCAACTCTATCATACAAGTCAGCCTCTTCAACATATCGATACTCATACTCAGACTGCTGATTTATATCGAAAGCGTTCAATTCTTCTTTAAACTCGGCATTCAGTTCTTCTTCAAAATCGAACTTAAAGTCAGGATTCACCATGCGAGTCATTTCTTTAATTGCTTCCAACGTGTAAGTATGGAAATGCTCTCCTTCTTCATGATAAGTATCCAATCTCAGAATCAACTTCTGAGCTTGTTGAACGTTCTGCGCATCACCTGACTCCCCCTGTCTATCAGCTCCCCCTGATTCTTCGTTCACAGAATCGTTCATCAAATCATCAACATTATTCTCAGTAGAAGCCTCTGTAACTTTCAATCCTGTACCACCCTGAGCATCATCGTCATCATCGTCAGAACCATGACTGCTCGCCGAATAGACTTTCTCATCTTTTTCATCTTCCTCGTCATCCTCCTCTTCTTCATCTTCTTCATCACTATCTCCAATCAACTCATCAAGAGGAGTATAATCCTCAAAAAGACAAGAAACAGCAGAGATAGGCTCAGGATTTTCAACAACCATAGAAGGAACAATAGATCTTTCTGTCACTGCAGAACTTCCTTCAACTCCTTTACCCTTTTCTTTCATTTTCTTATCTATCTCAGCTTGACGTTGCGCTCTAAGCTCTTCAACTTGCAGCTCTTCAAACTTTTTCTCTACAGACGTTCCGAGCATGCTTTCAACTACTTTATTCAATATGTAGAACTCATGATCTCTGAACGCTTTAGCTGCTTCAAGTTCTTTGTTCTTCAACTTGAAATATTCATTTTGCTCATCTCGTCGAGCTTTCTCTTCCTCAAGCTTAGCAACTCTCACCTTCAAGATGTCTATTTCTGACTAATGAGAACCAATCTTTTTCACCAACTCTTTGTTATCATTCTCCAACCTCTTCACACGCATTTCTAGAATTCTTTCACGATCTATAACTTTCTTGTTTTCAGCGGCTAGCTTCTTGTTCTCAGCAATCACTTCATCAACCTTCTTTTCAACATTCTTTACTTGTGAGGTGTTTGCGAAATAAAAATCTCCTACATCATCAAGGCTCACATTCAAATTTGAAGGAACATTAGGAAAGTTTCGGTACCCAGCAGAACCAGGTGTTAGTTGACCTTGGGTGAGTAGAGGTGTTTGAAAAATTTCTTGTGATGTGTAAAGGGTTTGTTATGGTGGAGGTGAATGATGTATAGGTGATGGTTGTCTTGGAGGTGTTGGTTGTTTTGGTGGTGAGGATGGTTGTGGTGGTGTAGGTTGTCTGGGTGGTGAATGGATTGGCGATTGCTGTGGAGTTGGTTCATGTGGTGGTGTTTGTGGTTTCCTGGTTTCTTTTGTTGGTTTCTTCTTTAGCACAATCTTCGGCATTTTAATCTTTGGCGTAATCTTTCTGATCTTTGGAGATACGACTTTCTTACGAGCTCCAGCCTTCTTTCTACCACTTGGAGGAGATTGTGACTCGGAGACATGTTCAGGAGAAGGAACGTAAGCATCATCATCGTCCTTTTCCTGTCTCTTTCTCTTTCTCAATAACTTCTCTTTTTCTATTGCTTCCTGAACTTTTCGTAAACGTTCAGTTTCATCAACTTCCTCTTCTGAAGAACTCGAGGAACTCGTAGTATCTTTATCCACATCATCTCCCTCAATGTCATCAATAACTTTATCTTTCCCTTTCTGAGCTTCAACATTAACAACTTGATCAACTTCAGCAACCACTGTTGGCCCTGTCTCTAAGACGTCATTATCAAACAACATATGATCATCAACATTAGACAGATCTTCTTCTGCAGCAACAACTGGCTCAACTTCTTCAGGTTCATCTATCAATGACGTTTTCGGAGCTTTCTTTTGTTTTTTCTTTGGTTATGAAGAAGAACCTTCATCCTTTTGTGTCTTAGAAGTAGCTTTCTTTGTCTTCTTCTTCTTCTTCTGTTCCTTTAAGAACCATTCACCTCTCTTTGACATGAAATTTTTAAGAATTTTCAGCTCATCAGCATAACCTTTCTCTTTTCTTTCTTCTTCACTTCTCCAATGTTCATGATTTTCAGGATCAGGATCCTGATAATTTTCGTCTTTAATAGCTCCAAATAATTCAGCAAACTTTGTTGGCTCTGGATGTTTTGGATGATATCTGGCTAATGATCTAATAGAATCATTATCCATGTGTGATAACACCAACAGATCATTTTCTTCGTCTCTATCCAGATTAGGATATGCATGGTCTAACATCATCTGCACAAATCTTGGATATAGCCAAGTCTTCCTGTCCGAAACTATTTCATCAACCATGTAATGGAAGACAATGTGAGAAAAGTTATATTTCTTGTTCAAAACAAGAGCTACAACCATGTTCATCAAATAATCACGCATTGTATCAAATCCTCCTTCCTGGTGACTCATTGCTATCAACACAGAATGAATAAGAAACTTGTACAGCTTTGTAAACTTTGACTTCAAATAACTTGCACTGTTTAAGTCACTAACATAGCCCATTCTTAGCATACAGCCCTTAACCATCTTTTCTGGCAATTTCGTTGGCGAATTCTCTTCATCCGGGAAATCAATTATTTCTCGAATAACAACTTCAGAAATGACAATTGGTTTCTTCTCATCATTAATCTTAACAACTGAATTAATTGTTTTACTTTGTTCATCATAAGATGCATGCTTCCAAAAACGTTTAATATGAGATCTGAACATTAAGCGTTTCTCTATTAAAGCTTTCAGAATTGGCACTCTCCTCATAAATTCCAGAATACTTCTGAATTCTGACAACAACGGATTTTGTTCCTCATCCAAACTGCAGCACACATTATGAATAGGATTGAACAACACTGAAGCTGGCTGTAAAAACATAAACATATAACACAACTAGACACATTTATGACAAATTCCAGCATTTAGAAATCAAAACATACAAAATCTTCTAAAAGACACTTCAAACGGACACTATTAGAAGACATTCAAACATAACCCTTTCAAACTGAATCCCTCAAACGGACATTACTAGAAACGAACAACTCTCAAACGAATAACTCTCAAATGGACTACTCTCAAACTAATCACTCTCAAACGAGCAACTTTCAAACGGACTCCACTCAAACGGACATCCCTCAAACGTACATCTCTCAAACGGACATCTCTCAAACGATCACTACTCTGTCGTTTGAAACACTGTACAAACCCTAAACAATCTCTAAGTCCAAATCAATCAAATTAATGGTAAGGATTTGTTCTCCGTTTGAATCCGAGTGCACAGATGTAAATTTTAACTATTAAAACCCTCTAAATAATCCTAAATCTACAGTTAAAAAACCTGCAAACTCGACAATTATTCAACAATTCGAATCTAAACAATCAATCTGTCACGCAATGATCTGTAATCAAATCCGGCACTACCCTCATGATCTGATAACATTTTGGCACAAGAATAATTCCTAGATCTATGTTATGTATAACAGATCATCGCCGATTTGAAATTAAACAATATACAGTAAAAAATTGTTCAAAATCTCACCTTCACCATGTTTAGAGTTGAACTATCCAACTAAAAACACAAGATCCTGGTGAAATTTGGGCAGAGTAACGGCTCAAATCAGACACTTTGGGCGATCATTTGAAATCGCTCAGAGAAAGTTTGAAACGGAATGAGGAGAGAATGGCCTCTTTAAACGGAACCATGTGCTATTTAAAGCCTTGGCCCTTCCGTTTGAAACTTTCAAACGATCACACCTTTTCAAACGTTATGGTCATAATTCAAACGGTTACACCATTTTCAAACGGAATGGACATTTTCAAACGGACATGTATTTAAAAATTTAAAAATTTTGATTTTTCAAGCACTTACCGACACATTCAGTTAACCAAGTCCAAGCTAATGACCTTGGTCAACTGCTTGGTCTACCAAGTCCAAGTTAATGACCTTGGTTGACCGAATTATGAAGTACACAATCATTTCATTATGAAAATAGTTCAAATGAATGAACTTTGGAACGTTTTGAACTTTCAAACACTTTTCAATTGTCAAACACTGTACCAATCATTGTTTAGAATCTCCATCTTACCCAGCCCTCATCAAATACTGACATGATCTGCACTAAGCTTTGATCATCAGTTCCCAATGTCAGTTGTCGAAAATAAAATGAGAAACTAAAATCTTTTTGGATTTTGAACTGGATAAACTGAAAACTGTACACACAATATTTTTGTGAGTGTGTTAGGGGATCATATCAGCTGCCGACTAGACACAAGCACCGTTAAGCTGTTATTTCATTTTAAGCATTAAACAAGTCGCGTAGATTGCCGATATACTAATCCTCTTAAATTCTCACAAAACTTTCAATCTGTTCGGGATACAGAATTAGTGTTTTAGGACTTAAACATCTACATGTGTCCCACCTCAGTATATACTCCCGTATCCATATCCCAGTATTCAGTCTTACAGGTGAGTATATCTAGATGATATCTGTAATGGGGTGAATTGCGAGGGCCGTGAGAGCTCAGGTCGATACTTCCGTATACGCAGAGAGATGACGGCTTCGACTTTACGGTGGGTCCCCTTTAGAGGATCTTTTGATTACAACAGCACATGATTATCATTTTTCAATGCGTCATCATTTTTTATGCTGAGGGGAGGCTTTACAAGTAAAGCAATGCGTAAAGCATTATCCGGAGACTAGGTCAGTATTTCCATACAGCAGAAGTCCCGGGATAATACCCCAGATATCACTAAGCATAAAGACCTAGTATCTCAGAATACGGGACCCTTCAACCAAGATTTCAGGGGTTACCTATATATCCTAGAGGTGTTCCCCACGTAGACGCAAGTGAATTTTATGTTTATATCCCAAACTGATCTACTGATTTTGCGAAAACCTACCGGCACATCTTTAGCGAGACTGCTTAATCGTATTTTATACATTACAATTCTTTAGCGTGCTGTGTCCGTCTAGCTGATGTACTATCATTTCCCCTATTCTACACAACTCTTTTTTGAAGTTTTTTAATGTTTTTGGATTTTTGAATTTTATCATGTTTTTGTATTTTTCTGCGATTTTCTCCCCCTAAAACTAAAACATATTTTTTGTGTTTTTGTTTTTATCGAAAAGCAGAAAATAAACTGTACAAACAAAATTGACAACACGACAAAAGTTCACGTCAGATCGCCGCCCAACTCGGCTTCACATTCAATAACCTCCCAGATTGCAGATTTTTCATCCCGTTTAACCTCAAAAGATAATAAAATCTCTTTTTATCAAAAGGTTTTGTGTAAAAATCGGCTTTCTGATCATCAGTGTGCAAGTGTTCAATCCGAATTAACTTTTTCTCGTGACAATCACGGATAATGTGGTGACGGATTTCAATATGCTTTGTTTTCGAATGGTGAACCGGATTTTTAGTAATATTAATCGCTGCTTCATTGTCCACATAGATAGGAGTATCTAAGAACTACAAACCGAAGTCTCGCATCTGCTGTTGGATCCAAAGGATCTGCGAGCAACAGCTGGAGGCTGAAACGTATTCAGCCTCGCATGTAGAGAGCGCTACTGCGGTTTGTTTCTTACACTGCCAGGTGACGAGTCGAGTTCCGAAGAACTGACACCCAGCAGTGGTGGACTTGGCGTTTTGCTTGCAGCTCCCAAAGTCAGAATCAACAAAACCAGATAAAGTAAAGTCACCCGATCAAGGATACCACAAGCCGATGCTTGGGCAGCCTTTCAAATACCGTAAAATACGTTTCACTATGGTCAGGTGTGACTGCTTTGGATTTGTCTGATATCTGGCGCAGAGACACGTCGGGTACATGATGTCTGGACGGGAAGCCGCGAGATACATTAGAGAGGCAATGATAGATCGGTACAATGTCTCGTCCATCTTCACACCATTCTCGCCTGGGCAAATTCCATGATTCTGTGCGAGGGGGGTTGATGCAGGACTGCAATCTGTCATGTCGAACTTGTCAAGCACGTCCTTCACATACTTCGTTTGGTGAATGAAGATTCCGTCGGGCATTTGCTCCACCTGCAGCCCGAGGAAGAACTTCATCTCCCCCATTGAGCTCATCTCAAACTTTTTCTTCATCACCTTTTCAAATTCTTTGCACAGGTCGTCGTTGATGGATCCAAAAATGATATCGTCAACATATATCTGCATGATCAACAAGTGGCCTGCCTCTTCCTTGGTGAACAAAGTACTGTCTACTGTGCCTCTTGTGAACCCGTTGTCCAACAAGTATTGAGAAAGCGTCTCGTACCAGGCTCTCGGGGCCTGATGAAGTCCGTACAGCACTTTATCCAGTAGATACACCTTGTTTTTGTGCAATGGGTCTGTGAACCCCGGCGGTTGCCCCACATACACTTCTTCTCTGATTGTTCCGTAAAGGAAGGCAGATTTGACGTCAAGTTGTTATACTTTAAAATCTTTCCATGACGCGAAGGCTAGAAATATCTGAATTGCCTCAAGTCTGGCAACCGGTGCGTAAACTTCATGATAATCTATTCCTTCCTGTTGACTGAAGCCTTGAACCACAAGTCGCGCTTTGTTTCTCACCACGACACCTCTGTCATCACGTTTGCACTTAAAACCCCATTTCGTCTTGATTAGCTTTTGATTCTTAGGTAAATCGACAAGTCTCCAGACACCCAGCTTTTCAAACTGTTGCAGCTCCTCCTGCATTGCATTCACCCAGCTATCCTCGGTCAATGCCTCTTTGTAAGTTCTGGGCTCTATCTGCGAAATAAAACATTTTAGTGAGACTTCTTTCTGCATATCAGCAATAGATGAATAGAAACATGTAAGAGCTCGGTCTATTTGATGTCAGGTTTTGACACCACTTTGCAGGTCGCCAATAATTTTTTCTGAAGGATGGTAAGACAACGTCCGTGGCATAACACTATCAGGCACATTCACTTCCGATTCCAAGCTCGATATGTCAAGATCAACGGTTTGATCCTCAGCTTCCGTTGGATCCTCGTCAAAAGTCGGAGCGGGTTCCGCTTCTGAGTCGTCAGATTCGTCAAAAGATGGAGCTGGTTCCTCTGGTGGTTCGTGAGTTGTTCCACTCGGTCCTGCTTCATCATCGTGAGTACCCACGGTGGGTTGAGGAACTACTGGTGGATTAGACACTTGTTCCTGTGGCATGTGTTGCTCATACTGATACATAAGTGCTAGTTCCACATCACTCGGCTCGACCGGCAGATGAAACGACTCCCAGAGTTTATCATAATCGAAAAGGAATCTTTGTCCGGGAAGTTGTGGCGATGGAGTGTGCTTCTGACAGTCCACGTGCTGGACTTGAATCACCTTCCCCAGACATGGTACGAACACCCTTTTCAGCGGGCTTGCATAACCTACAAAGAAACCCTCATTAGATTTAGCGCCAAATTTACCGTTTTCATCAATAAAAGTGCAAGGAGACCCAAACGGCTCCAAAAACTCAAGATTCGGCTTATAACGGTGCAGCAGCTCAAAGAAAGTCTTTTCAATGTGTAACAGGCTGCTGATACTGCTTCACTCCAGAAAAAGATTGGTAGCTTGGAATCGGCTAATATTGTACGTGCTGTTTCAATCAGGGTCCGATTCTTTCGTTCAGCTACGCCGTTTTGCTGTGGTGTGTACGGCGCACTGAATTCATGAAGAATTCCCTTCTCATTGCAGAACTCGTACATCTTGTTGTTCTTGAATTCCGTTCCGTTGTCGCTCCGAATCCTCCGGATTGGCAGTTTATACACCGTTTCCATCTTCTTGAAAAGCACCATCAATGACTCAAAAGTTTGATCTTTTCGTTCCAAGCACACTACCTAAGAAAATCTCGTAAAGTCATTAGTCACCACCAGGCAATATAAGTCTCTGCTGATGCTCTTTACGTTGACAGGCCCGAAGAGATCCATGTGCAATCTCTCAAGAGATAACCTGATTGTGTTCATGATCTTCAATGGGTGTAACTTCCGAGTCTGCTTTCCTTTCTTACACGCTACACAATCATCATTTAAGTGAAAATTCTTCAGATAAACACCATCAACCAAATCATTGTGTACCAAAAAGTTCATTTTGCGAACATGAATGTGGCCCATCTTTTGATGCCACATTATCGAATCTTTTTCTGTCGCTTTAGTCTTTGACACAAAACACTGTTTCTGATGAGATGTTGGCGTTGCGACGCTCATATCAACTATATAAAGATCATTTTCCCATGGAGCTCGCAACAGCACCATCTCATCAGGGATTTTAAACCCTGGTTTCAACACAACACATTCAGTTTTAGTAAAGTGTACACTAAACGCTTTATCACAGATTTGTGAAATACTGAGTAAATTGTTTGTTAACTCTACTGTGTAGTTCACTTTGTCGAACGGAATCACGCCATTTGACAGCGTTCCTTGACCAACGATCCTTCCACCTTGATTCCCGGCAAATCCAACATAGCTTCCGTTTATGGATTTGACATCATAGAGCAGAGCAAGCGTCCCAGTCATATGCCTTGAAGCGCCACTATCCATAATCCACTTTGATAGAATAGACTTGGACAGCCCCTGCAAACATCAAATCAAATTTATTCAAACAATGAAGCCCAGGATTTCTTAACTTCTGACACACTTCCGAACACAACATCACACTTCTCATTTGTTTTCGGAAAATCAAATGTGACATTTGGAACTTCTTCTTTCACAATCGTTTTAATTTTGTTAGTTATCGGTGGAAATTCATCAAGAAACTTATCAACTTCATTCTCAAACTCAACAACATCATCTTTAAAAATGTTTGATTCACTTTTCAAAGCATTCTCCATCTTTTTGACCTCAACAGACGGTTTCGACTTTGCGACCCAAGATTGATTTTCAAAAATTTTTGTCTTAGGGTAAATTTTTGAAGTCTTTCGAGTCTTAGAGGATTCGCTAATCACGAAAGTCGATTTTGGCTTATCCTCCGACTTCAACAATTCACCTCTCTTCAAAATACGGATCGGAGAAACCATCGGCTTTTTGCCCATTGTGTCAGTTGGAGATTTAGGTCGAGGTTTTTGAATGTTTGACTTTTGAACAGTTGGTTTAGAAACAGTTTGTTTTTGAACACTTGGTTTTTCAACAGTTTGTTTTTGAACCGGTTTTACAACTACAGGTTTTTCAATCACTTTCTGACACTGTTTCGCCATATGTCCGATTTCACTGCAGCGGTAACATACCCTTTTGTCATATTCGACAAAAGTAGATTTGACAGACTCTTCTTTCAACTTCTTCGCTGCGTTGAAATCGTCCACAGCTTTTTAACTGAAAATATAATCCTTGTCATCGTCAACACTTGGACCAGCGACAAAAATTTCATTCATCTTCTCTTTCGGCTTAAACACCTGTTTAGCCGTTTTCGTTTCAAACCCGATTCCTTTGTTTTTAAGATTGTTTTTCTTGTTTTGACCTTTACCAACCCCTTCTTTCTTTTCCGAACTTGTGGGACGTGAAGTAACAAACGACTTTTTGGGTTTCGAAAAGAATTCATTGTTATTAACTTCGTTAATGTTCATTTCAACCAGTTTAAACACTTTTTCGACATTTTCGATCTTCACATTCTGAAGTGGGTACTCGGAATCAGAATAAAGTTTGTCTGTTCCAATCATGGTGTATATCACCATAATCGGATCATCATTCGCACTCTTTTCCGATTTCGGTACATATCGATCTAAGAAATTTCCTTCATCTTCAGAATCACTAACAACCTTCTCAGATTGAGCCTTTTCAGATTTATCACTCTCCTCATCCAACACCTGATCGACAATCGTTTTAATAACCTGAGATTTCTTGTCGGTATCGGATGGGGAAAATGTGACATCTATGGTCTCAGGCAAATCATCTTCTATCGATCTCAATTTGAGATTCAAAGCTGCTTCCACCCCATCTGGATATTTCTGTGTGTAATGATTCCACATTGGGGGTGGAACACTCTTAAAGACTGGTGCCGTATGTGGCTGTTGGGGAACAATCTGCTCAAGAACGTACGATGAAGCCACATAACTCATTAACTTTTTATCAAACCGATCGTTTTCAATTTTAACCAATTCGAGTTCCTTTTTAAGAGAAGCGATCGTGTCTAAATGAAAATTGACTTCATTTTGTTTATCAAATAATGTTGCTTTAGCCAATTTTGTAGCTTTATCGTTTTCGACACTTTCCTTTTGGATCATCTTGATTGACCTTTTAAGAGTATCGTACGCCTCTTTAACTTGGCTAAGGTCAAACTTAATCATATCAGCATGGTGTTTCAATTCCTGATACTCTGTGTCTTTTTCAAGACACTCCGTGCATGGTTCTAAACACTGTTTGCACGGTGTTTCAGGGATTGAAACAACTTTTTCATTAACCTGCTCTACACAATCAGTTTTACCGACATTGTTTGACTCAGACTCAGACAGTTTGACTGATTTGATCTCTTGAACTCCAGATTCCTCTTGTTTGACAGACACACTACTGACAGACTTTGACTCCTCGGATTCTGAGTCTACCTCTTTGAGTTTTCCCATTAGAGCTTTGTCAGCTATGTCTCTCAAAGCTTCTCCAGTCATCTCTTTCGACACATCTATCAACTCTTCAACGACTTCTTTCTTCTCTTCAAACCTTGGGCATGATCCGGTCTTTGGTTCTTCAAAGTAACCTGCAAAAGATTCAGAAATGTTAGGAGGCAATACAGATTTCATTAAACTTCCCAAAACTTCCTGCTCTAACTGATAGTAATACACTTCAGCAGCTATTTCTTCAATATTGACCACATTATCACCAGAAACCTCTTCAACAACCACAGAAACATCTTCAGCCACTACTTCCGGTTCAGACACCGTCTCAGAAATTTCAACAACTTCTGCCATCATGGCCTGTCCATCGCTACTGGGGATATATTTATCCCAGCTGAAACCTGCAGCAACCTTTTCATCGTCTTGATTCACGATCAGCGCCTTTTCCGGTTTATTCTCTATCTGTGGCCTCTGAACAGTTTGCTGTTGGTTTGGTCGGTTATAAATCGCTTGCCTGTAGTAGTCGTTGGTGAACGGGTTTTGATGATTGTTTACTTCACGGTTAGGACATTCTCGTTTGAAGTGACCGCGTTCCTTACATTTAAAGCATGTAACTTTCGACTTATCAAACCCTAACTTTTGATCGGGGCCTGATAGACTGTTCCGGCCTATAATTTCCATGAAACGTTGAGCCCTACGCACCAAACTCGCCATGCACCACTTGATGTCGATCAATTCAAGCTCTTCGGGATCGATTTGGTCGTAATCCTCCTTCGTCATTGTCACACCCCGACCACGTAAAACAACAAAACGTGGCGGAATCGTCGGGGAGTGTTGTAACAGAATCATTGTTTCATAACACATGGGAAAATTGAAATGCTGTTTTATTGATTTAAGAGTTACAATGTCTTAACAAACAAAGAAGTAATACAAAATTTAACTAGTCTTGCATCTTTTAATGTCACTAAGGCCTCGTCCAATCCTATGTGAGCATGCGTCAAAATTATCATCAAATATAGTACCTGAAACACATGTGAAAATACATCAGCATAAAAATGCCGGCGAGTACATAGGTTTTATTGATTTAGGATTCATGACTTATAAGTTTAGAAAAAAGTTGTTTAATAAAAGTCAGTCATTATCCTTGTAAAATGTTTTGTTTTATAAATCATTTGAAAAGCGATGATAGATATGTATATTTAAAAGAATAATGTAAGGTTAAATGAATAACCCAGTAAAATGAATTTGTATAAATCAAACTGTTTTGTAAAACAATGTCTTGTGAAAAATATGTTATTTGTATAAAATGTATAAGTCCAAATTGAATGATTTAAATAACGCTACGACATGTAATATAATACAAGCACTTATATATAGGAAGTACCAGCGGCGTATCCACCATGCTTGTATCACATTACACACGTCTCGTTACTCAAATCACTTACCCAAACAAACCATCAATGTAAATTGCCCATGTCTAAACCATTTGTCAAATGTCATAGTAAAAACCATGTTAAAAAATGTCTATATCAAATGTAATCATGAAATGTGTAAACAAAAAGTCATGTATGGCAAGTGAAATATGTATCAACTAAACCATAGGTGAAAATGCACAAAACAAAGTATTGAAGTAAAACTCAGTTTAAATCAATGTTATGTTTTGTGGATGTGCATGCTATACTGATATAAACACTTATGCGGTATGTTAAACGCAATATATTCAAGCCTTGAGACAGCAGGATAACCTTAGAGTAAAGGTTATCAAAGTGAAAATGTTCACGGATTCAGTCATTCCTTACACCCAAACAAACCTAGGATGTCAGGAACGGGATTTGTCAAGTCCTATGGTACCATTACTTACTACCGAGCGGCGTAGCTAATGTTAATGAATGTAGTAAAAGAACCGTTTAAACAAACCAAATGTTTTACCGAATGTAAGCATGTGATGTGAGGTGAATGTACTAAGTATGGACTAAATGAACATACATAGCATGAAAAAGGTAAATGTAAATCAAATGTACTAAGTATGCTAAGTAAACATACAAAGTAGAAAAGTCATGTAAATCAATGTGCTAGCATGCTCAGTAAACATACATAGCAGAAAAAGTAGTGAAAACAATGTGCTAGCATGTTAAGTAAACATACATAGCAAAAGAAATGTGATGTAAAACAATGTGCTAGCATGTTAAGTAAACATACATAGCAAAATAAATGTGATGTAAAACAATATGCTAGCATGTTAAGTAAACATACATAGCAAAACATAATGAAATCGTGTACTAATAGTGTACTAATGAAAATAGCAAGTATATGATATGAAAACATGAAAAGCATGAAAGTAACAAGTAGGCACATGTGTTTCACCCCAAAATGTTTGGAAAACAGTAAAAGAGGGGACTATGTACTCACTTGAGGGTGCTTAGAAGTCTTGAACAACAACCAAGCAAAGCTAGAGGGATCACGGAACCAAACGACACCCTATATAGATAACTACATAAATAACCGGACCTAAATCGGAGGATTGAATAGTATGAGGTTTCGTAAACCAAATGAGTATTGGAACTCATATGATATGGTTAAACAAAACCCACATACTAAAATGAAACCTAACCTAAGTGCTTACGACCCATTACGACCCGTTTAGGTAGCTTATGCTACTTTAACGCGTCGTTCGCGTAAAACGCGTTCGGACCGCTTAACTAGTCCTATGACAAGTAAAATATGCCTTAACATGTCTAATATAGTTACCTAATTAGTTTAGATGTCAAAATTTAGGTTACATATGCTGTAAATAAATTTTGGTGCAAAAAGGGCATTTTGGTAATTTACCTAAGGCATAAGAACTACTTATCATACAACTACTTAAACGACGTGACCATAAGGTATAACTTTAAAAGGTTATTTCATATACAACTATGGTCATCTGAAGTGTTTGGTCGGATCCTAAAGATCGACCAAGTGGGTCGGGTTCAAAAGTATAAGCGATTGATTAGATCGCTTACCTTTACGACCCTAAACAAGCACAAATCTAAAAGCGACGAGCTAAACATGCTAGAACATGTTTAGTAAAGTTAGAAAACAGGTTTGGCATCAAAACAAACGGTTTTGATACCCTAGAGTAGTTTGGTTACAAAATACGCAAGAAAACGCATTTTGGCCGAAACTACGACTCGTCACTAAGCCTAGATAACGTGGTAATCAGTAGGTGTAGTCACCAGGGACTATAACCATCGTGATTACGCTCACGTTATGAAGTTCAAACGAACTTCGCGTTGACCAAAAACTGGTCAAAGCAGAAAGTCAAACGCAGTTTGACTTTAACGCTAAAACGAACGAAAAACGCGAAAGAATACTTACAGAAGGTCCCCGCAAGATTGAATTCCAAGTATTTCTCAGGTATGAAGTGATAACCACTCCAACTTAGAGAAAATCTCAGAATTCAAGTGAGTTGGGGGTGAGAAGGGTGGGGGTATTTATAGGATTTCTAGCACCGTTAGGAGCGTTTCTTGATTCCCGTGCTTTAATCTTGAGCGTACAAGTGGGCACAAGGTTTTGTGATACTAGGGGCATCCAAAACCAGTCCATAGAATCAAAGAAACTAAGTGCAAAACCATGGGAGCAGCTGGGTTTTAATTAAATGAAGTATTCTGACCTGGGAGAGGCTTACGGACCGTAAGCAACTCCATATGGTCCGTAAGGAGCTTATTTGCTGGCAGTAACTTTCAGCAATTGGCAGAACAGGCCCCTGCACCTCCAAACTTGGTTTTTGATGCGTTTTGACACGTTTAAGCCCCGTTAACCCCATTTTAAGGCTCTAATGAAGTTAAAGTATAGGGAACTTAAAACATGCTCAAAAATATGTCGGATGTCGGTTCGTTTGGCCGTACGGTTGCGTTGTTCGGTTAATTACGACGGAAGTCGTAACGGACGCAAAAACGATCCAAATTGCGCGATGAATGGATTTTTGTCAAGCCAATCACTAAAACATAATATTTTAATGATTACATAAATTTTTGGATGTCCGGATGTATTCAGAACGTAAGATATGCGCGAAAATGCAAACTTATGCATTTTTGACGCTTTTAGTCCCTGAATAACCCAAAAGTTTATTTTAGCACACCGAACCCCTCAAAGCCTATTTCCAAGCTATGTAAGGGATATTTAGGGTGTGTTTAACTTATGGGCATGTTCCGGAATGTTCGTTACAGTTCAAATCGGCATACTTTCGTAGTTTGTCAATTTTAGTCCCTGTAAGCGAATTAACTTGATTTCGGCATACCAAACCTTCCAAAACTTATTTCTAAGTTATGTAAAGGTTATTTAAGGTATGTTAAGCCTATGTCACTATTCCGGAGTGTTCGTTGCATTAAACTGGTTATATTTACGCACCAGTGTGCTTATAACCCTCCAGAAAGCGATCTAAAGCCCGAAATCGAACAAGAGTTGATATGTGCAAATGATACACATGTTTATACAAATCCCAAGTATGAAATACAATATTTCATTGGTTTGGTATTTGTTTGATGGTTGAAGTGATACAGGTGTCACAGTCTCCCCTACTTCAGGAAATTTCGTCCCGAAATTTATTTAGAGGAAACTTGCGAGAGCTTGAAGTATGAAGTTGAAAAGATCGAACAGCACTGGTTAGAGTCCTGAACTTCTAGTAACTTTAAATAACATCATGCTTGCAATGTGAGAGGGTCACTTATATACAAGTATATAAAGTGTTATTGGTGCGTCCACCGTACCTCTATTACATTATTCACATTTTGTTATGGTTGCCACTATTGGTTCTTACATAATAAGTCTTACCGCGGTTTCCGTGCACTGAACTTCATAATTATGTATGCATCCATAATTATGTAATTCCTTGCATAGTCACGTAGTGCATCTTATAATGTGTACAGGAAGGAAACAATGAACGAGCCGGTGATGATTGTGATTAGACCATACTGGGGTCCTTTAATTAAATCAATGAATGATTTAAATAGACTACCAAGGAGTCTGTTCAGCCATATCACCATATGTCATTCTTAACCAGATTCTGAATCAATCTTTTGACTAGACCACTAAAAGGGGTCTCTTTGAATTATGGAATGGTACTATATAATCCAAGGGTCTTAACGATTACGTAGAAGCCCATTAAGGATTTAAGGTAGTACCTTATGAATATCCTACTACGAATCTCTCATATGAAGATATGAAAGGTTCTACGAGGATTTGGATAACGAATATCCAGAGTATAAAAACACAAAATATGCATAAAAGAAAATGCAAAATGCATAAACACATAGTCACATAACCACAAAATTGTTTATCTTGATTTTAAACTTGTCATGATTTTGTTAATTTGTTCTGCTAACTAAGCACATGTATTTAAAGCACACCAGGTATCCAATCAGTGGATTTTGATTGGTGCTTTAAACATTATCAAGAATCTAACTATGAAGTTAGAAAAGATCTTAAAGAGAAAATTCGATTTCGATTATAAGGAACCGAAATGTTCGAATTAAGGTACACAAAGAATCCAATTAAGGACTCTGATTTGAATGACAATTTTCCACAAGGATCTAATTGTGAAGATAAAAGATCCATATGGATTTTGGGAATTGAAGATGTTTTGAAATCTTGCACTGGGTGTGCTTAAGTCAAAACATGAAGTAAAAATGCTTATGAAGTTGAGATGCTAGATATGCCAAGGCGACATATGAAGCGGAATTTGAAGGTTAAGTCAATGTATGAGGAAAAATATTTTTGAAAACTATGCATGGGGTTCTAAAAAAATGTGTGCAATGTTTTTGAAACCTTATATATAATACTTTTGAAATCATAAAGTAGGTGTATTAGGTAGGTAGATTTATAAAAATGTTTAAAAATTATGCGGGATGAATTTTGAAATTATGTATAAGGTTTTTGAAAACATGAATGATGCTTTTGAAATCATGCACTTGATATAAGTAATTATACTGTATTAATAACATTTTGAAATCATGAAGGTTGTTTTGAAAACTTATGTTATGCATGTTGAAAAAAATCAGAACGTAAAGGGGTATGAGATTTGAAAATACCCTTAGTTATCTAACCAGGGATTTAAAGGCACAGATGTGCAAAAGCACGATTACTCATAATGTCACTTTATTTCATGTACTTCGTCTCCTACAATGAAACGAGTACTTAAAATTTTTGAGGAAATCATGAGCGATCACTTGAAAGGGAGAATCACAAGAGTAGTTTGTAAAGAGCATAGCTCCTTGATGTAAATATCATAGGGAAATGCCATACACATATGTAACTACATTTGTATATCAGAATTGCAAACAATGAATTTTATTTATGAACAAAACAGATTGTTTTACAATACAAGAAAACAGAAGAAACAAAAGCATAAGACAGCAACATCTTTTGCTCGGCCATAAGCTTATCCAAGGGTTGGATTTGCATCGACAACCTTCGGGCAATTCCTTCGAAAATGGCCCATCTCGCCACAGTTGTAGCAAGAACGAGCTTGTGTAGGATTGTTGCCAGCTTGATTTGGTGCTGCTGCAGCTGAGCAAACTCTTGCTGTATGGCCAATAAGTCCACAAATTAGGCATTTGCGGCACTTTACACTGGCATGATGATGAAGGGTACATCGGTTGCACAAGGGTGCAGTTCCGTTGTAGGGCTTCTTAGCTAGTGGCGTTGCCACTTGGCTAGGTCTTGCTTGATTAGGTGTAACTGCTGCGGGTTTCCTTGAAGCCTTACGCTTCCTTGATTTTGGTGCAGGCTTGACTTCTGCTTCCTTTGGCGACTCTTGAGTGGCTGCATTTTTGAGACGAGACATGGCAATGCCTAGATCCACAGTCTTCAAAATCACTTCGCCTATTTGCTGGGTAAATTTGGCTGTTTGCTCGAACATTTGACTGTTGCTGAGGTAAAGAGACATTCTAGGGGAAAATGAAAGACATAGGAAGCAACAAATGAAATGTTATCGGATAAACAAAACAGAAAGGCAATGCATACGAATTGCGATCATTTGTTTGTTACCTAAGGCGAACAAATGAGACGGTGACAAATCAAAGCAAACGGGTCATAATAATGCATCGCTGAAGACATGCTCGCCTATAAGTGAACACTCACCCCAAGAGTTCCCAGGTAAGAGTGACTGGTCCGGTACTGCGGATTTGTACGAACACTCTAGCCTTAGACAGAAAACTCAGAGTACAGGCATTCAGTCTTCCAGTTTGCACGTGTTCACATTATTTAGACCCAAACTTTGACGAGTTTGAAAACTCAAAAGGCACTAAGCCAAATATGAGTCGAACTGGAAGGGTTCAAAACCTTATGATAAATCATCCTAGAACAGATGATTAGTTTTCAATGCAGATCAAAATTTATGTTCTTATTGTGGTTGTCACTTAAGGATAAGTGACGGTATTGTTTTTATGACTAAACGCAAGTAAACTCGCGTTAGGGTCCTAGGAAGGTTATAGACTAGGTCAAAGCATTACTAATAACCTAATTCCCTATAACCATGAGCTCTGATACCAACTTTTCTGTCACACCCCGACCACGTAAAACAACAAAACGTGGCGGAATCGTCGGGGAGTGTTGTAACAGAATCATTGTTTCATAACACATGGGAAAATTGAAATGCTGTTTTATTGATTTAAGAGTTACAATGTCTTAACAAACAAAGAAGTAATACAAAATTTAACTAGTCTTGCATCTTTTAATGTCACTAAGGCCTCGTCCAATCCTATGTGAGCATGCGTCAAAATTATCATCAAATATAGTACCTGAAACACATGTGAAAATACATCAGCATAAAAATGCCGGCGAGTACATAGGTTTTATTGATTTAGGATTCATGACTTATAAGTTTAGAAAAAAAGTTGTTTAACAAAAGTCAGCCATGATCCTTGTAAAATGTTTTGTTTTATAAATCATTTGAAAAGCGATGATAGATATGTATATTTAAAAGAATAATGTATGGTTAAATGAATAACCCAGTAAAATGAATTTGTATAAATCAAACTGTTTTGTAAAACAATGTCTTGTGAAAAATATGTTATTTGTATAAAATGTATAAGTCCAAATTGAATGATTTAAATAACGCTACGACATGTAATATAATACAAGCACTTATATATAGGAAGTACTAGCGGCGTATCCACCATGCTTGTATCACATTACACACATCTCGTTACTCAAATCACTTACCCAAACAAACCATCAATGTAAATTGCCCATGTCTAAACCATTTGTCAAATGTCATAGTAAAAACCATGTTAAAAAATGTCTATATCAAATGTAATCATGAAATGTGTAAACAAAAAGTCATGTATGGCAAGTGAAATATGTATCAACTAAACCATAGGTGAAAATGCACAAAACAAAGTATTGAAGTAAAACTCAGTTTAAATCAATGTTATGTTTTGTGGATGTGCATGCTATACTGATATAAACACTTATGCGGTATGTTAAACGCAATACATTCAAGCCTTGAGACAGCAGGATAACCTTAGAGTAAAGGTTATCAAAGTGAAAATGTTCACGGATTCAGTCATTCCTTACACCCAAACAAACCTAGGATGTCAGGAACGGGATTTGTCAAGTCCTATGGTACCATTACTTACTACCGAGCGGCGTAGCTAATGATAATGAATGTAGTAAAAGAACCGTTTAAACAAACCAAATGTTTTACCGAATGTAAGCATGTGATGTGATGTGAATGTACTAAGTATGGACTAAATGAACATACATAGCATGAAAAAGGTAAATGTAAATCAAATGTACTAAGTATGCTAGGTAAACATACAAAGTAGAAAAGTCATGTAAATCAATGTGCTAGCATGCTCAGTAAACATACATAGCAGAAAAAGTAGTGAAAACAATGTGCTAGCATGTTAAGTAAACATACATAGCAAAAGAAATGTGATGTAAAACAATGTGCTAGCATGTTAAGTAAACATACATAGCAAAAGAAATGTGATGTAAAACAATGTGCTAGCATGTTAAGTAAACATACATAGCAAAACATAATGAAATCGTGTACTAATAGTGTACTAATGAAAATAGCAAGTATATGATATGAAAACATGAAAAGCATGAAAGTAACAAGTAGGCACATGTGTTTCACCCCAAAATGTTTGGAAAACAGTAAAAGAGGGGACTATGTACTCACTTGAGGGTGCTTAGAAGTCTTGAACAACAACCAAGCAAAGCTAGAGGGATCACGGAACCAAACGGCACCCTATATAGATAACTACATAAATGACCGGACCTAAATCGGGGGATTGAATAGTATGAGGTTTCGTAAACCAAATGAGTATTGGAACTCATATGATATGGTTAAACAAAACCCACATACTAAAATGAAACCTAACCTAAGTGCTTACGACCCATTACGACCCGTTTAGGTAGCTTATGCTACTTTAACGCGTCGTTCGCGTAAAACGCGTTCGGACCGCTTAACTAGTCCTATGACCAGTAAAATATGCCTTAACATGTCTAATATAGTTACCTAATTAATTTAGATGTCAAAATTTAGGTTACATATGCTGTAAATAAATTTTGGTGCAAAAAGGGCATTTTGGTAATTTACCTAAGGCATAAGAACTACTTATCATACAACTACTTAAACGACGTGACCATAAGGTATAACTTTAAAAGGTTATTTCATATACAACTATGGTCATCTGAAGTGTTTGGTCGGATCCTAAAGATCGACCAAGTGGGTCGGGTTCGAAAGTATAAGCGATTGATTAGATCGCTTACCTTTACGACCCTAAACAAGCACAAATCTAAAAGCGACGAGCTAAACATGCTAGAACATGTTTAGTAAAGTTAGAAAACAGGTTTGGTATCAAAACAAACGGTTTTGATACCCTAGAGTAGTTTGGTTACAAAATACGCAAGAAAACGCATTTTGGCCGAAACTACGACTCGTCACTGAGCCTAGATAACGTGGTAATCAGTAGGGTTAGTCACCTGGGACTATAACCATCGTGATTACGCTCACGTTATGAAGTTCAAACGAACTTCGCGTTGACCAAAAATTGGTCAAAGCAGAAAGTCAAACGCAGTTTGACTTTAACGCTAAAACGAACAAAAAACGCGAAAGAATACTTACAGAAGGTCCCCGCAAGATTGAATTCCAAGTATTTCTCAGGTATGAAGTGATAACCACTCCAACTTAGAGAAAATCTCAGAATTCAAGTGAGTTGGGGGTGAGAAGGGTGGGGGTATTTATAGGATTTCTAGCACCGTTAGGATCGTTTCTTGATTCCCGTGCTTTAATCTTGAGCGTACAAGTGGGCACAAGGTTTTGTGATACTAGGGGCATCCAAAACCAGTCCATAGAATCAAAGAAACTAAGTGCAAAACCATGGGAGCAGCTGGGTTTTAATTAAATGAAGTATTCTGACCTGGGAGAGGCTTACGGACCGTAAGCAACTCCATACGGTCCGTAAGGAGCTTATTTGCTGGCAGTAACTTTCAGCAATTGGCAGAACAGGCCCCTGCACCTCCAAACTTGGTTTTTGATGCGTTTTGACACGTTTAAGCCCCGTTAACCCCATTTTAAGGCTCTAAAATGAAGTTAAAGTATAGGGAACTTAAAACATGCTCAAAAATATGTCGGATGTCGGTTCGTTTGGCTGTACGGTTGCGTTGTTCGGTTAATTACGACAGAAGTCGTAACGAACGCAAAAACGATCCAAATTGCGCGATGAATGGATTTTTGACAAGCCAATAACTAAAACATAATATTTTAATGATTACATAAATTTTTGGATGTCCGGATGTATTCAGAACGTAAGATATGCGTGAAAATGCAAACTTATGCATTTTTTGACGCTTTTAGTCCCTGAATGACACAAAAGTTTATTTTAGCACACCGAACCCCTCAAAGCCTATTTCCAAGCTATGTAAGGGATATTTAGGGTGTGTTTAACTTATGGGCATGTTCCGGAATGTTCGTTACAGTTCAAATCGGCATACTTTCGTAGTTTGTCAATTTAGTCCCTGTAAGCGAATTAACTTGATTTCGGCATACCAAACCTTCCAAGACTTATTTCTAAGTTATGTAAAGGTTATTTAAGGTATGTTAAGCCTATGTCACTATTCCGGCGTGTTCGTTGCATTAAACTGGTTATATTTATGCATCAGTGTGCTTATAACCCTCCAGAAAGCGATCTAAAGCCCGAAATCGAACAAGAGTTGATATGTGCAAATGATACACATGTTTATACAAATCCCAAGTATGAAATACAATATTTCATTGGTTTGGTATTTGTTTGATGGTTGAAGTGACACAGGTGTCACAGTCATGTCAGGATTACCGATCCTCCCTGCTACTAAACCCTCATAAGCCTCAAGAACGGAAGCAAGCAGTGCTATGTGCTGTTTTGCGGCTGTTTCCGTGATCTCGTTTCCATTCTTTATGTTTACCGCAATATTGCACTGTACCCCAGAAACGTACGCCTGTTGGTTGGATCCTGTTGAGCTTTGAGGTGAAGGCTGTTCCTGAGTTTTGACATTTGGTTCAAAGTTCGCGAATGGTGAAGAATTGCCGGATTGCGGAGTGTTTGAAGAAACACTTGAGGTGTTATCAGCAATGAAACCTGTCAGTATTTTTGGGCTTTGATTGGTTGAAACTGAAGGGTTACCTTTGTAATACAACGATACATCCTGCTGCACACTCGCTGAGTTCATTTTCTTGATTTTCAGCAATTCCAGCTCGTGGGCTTCAATCTTCTCAATGAATGAGCTGAGGTTGAGATTCACAAAATCAGAATTGTTCTTCAGCATCATAGGAATAAGTGCCCCACTCATCATACGGAAGTGCATCACACAGTTTATCAATCCATTCTTCATTCGTCTTTGTAATTTCCAAACGCTTCATTTCAACCACAAGATGACAGTATCGTTCGATTAGCTGCTTTGTTGTCTCGCCTTTAATCCCAGTAAAAATATCAAATTCCTTCTTGATTAAGGCTTTCTTGCTCTTAATCATTGAAACACTGCCTTGGAATTTCAGCTTCAACGCTTGCCACATCGACCGAGAATTATCTTCATGTTGTAGTAAAACGAGAATATCTTCTTTGATGGCTTGTTGCAAAATGCTCACCATCTTCTTTTCAGCTTTGAAGTCAATTTGTTCAGATTCTGTCAAACTCCCGATGCCCTTTTCCAATCCCATTCCATTAACTGGTGGTACATACTTCGCCTCTATTTTCATCCAACATTCGAAGTGATTGGCTTGCACCCAGTTTTTGAAACGTCCTGACCAACCCGCATATTCATCCAAACTCATGAGCTTTGGAGGCTTTTGCATCGTCCCTAATTCATTCTCCATGTTAACATTCTGAACTATACTTGCCGGACTTTGCGTAGCCGACATGCCGCTCCCCGCAAACAAGTTATAAAAATCTTGATGTTCCATTTTTAGTGACAAATTTCCAAAAATGTTTAACTTTTTGATTAACAGGTTGTTTTTATCGAAAAACTTTTAACACAGACTGAGTTTCCAACACTCGATCACGTACGAAATGGATTAAACGCTCAAAACATGATTTTCACACTAAAACAGGTTGTAAAAGCGAAATCAGATTATAAATGTTGTTATGAGCGAAATCACTTTAGGTCAGAAGAGCGAAATCAGGTGATGTCTATATGAGCGAAACCCTAAGAGCAAAACCCAAACATGACAAAATGAGCGAAACCACAAGAGCGAAACCTCAAAATGACACTATGAGCGAAACCTCAAGAGCTAAACCTCAAAAATGACACTATGAGCGAAACCTCTAGAGCGAAACCCCTAAAGCGAAACCAAAAATGACTCTATGAGCGAAACCTCAAGAGCGAAAACCCTAGTATGACACTATGAGCGAAACCTATTCACGAGCCATTTTAGGTCACTTTTAAACTGTTTTAAGGTCTAAACTTCTCAAGGGTTTGTTATTAGATAGTTTTACACTATATGTCCAAATCTCAGTCCATTTTGTCCGTCGGAAAGGTCAGAAACTCAAAAAGTGCTAGAAAAAGGCTTTGATTCGGGTCAACTAGCTCACAACTGGCTTTGATACCAATTGTAGGACCGTATTTGACAGTCGTTTGAGTCAATCAGAGCTAGCAACTACCGAAAATGCAGCGGAAATACAAAATCGGCATGAATCAAAGCAGAAATGGTGTAGAAACAGAAGTGATTCACTTTAAAACAGTTTTCTCATTGATCTTCACAAAATACACGAGCAGCAGTTCGGCTACACGGGAGACATGAACGTGCAAAATGAGAAAACAACTTGGGTATTTATAGGGGTGAGGGTTTCGCTTATATGACATGTCCATATGAGCGAAATCATCTTGATGGGATTTCGCTCATATGACACAATGTCCATAAAAGCGAAACCTCAACATTACAAACCCAAATTTACATATTAACCCCTATACAATACATAATTAACACATCTAGACCCTATACATTGAACAACTAAGACTAAGACGCAGGCTTTAGACATTCGTGCACCAACACTTGCAATTCACACAAATCTGATCTAATGTGCTCTAAGTTGAAGCCTTTGCTTCATACCTAAGCTATATGCATCAAGATTTACTTGCTTGGACCCTTTGTAAGTATTCCTTCGTTCTTTTTATTCGTTTTTAGCGTTAAAGTCAAACTTTGTTTGACTTTCTGCATTAACCAGTTTATGGTCAATGCGAAGTTCGTTTGAACTTCGTAACTTGAGCGTAATCACGATGGTAATAGTCCCTAGTGACTATACCTACTGATTACCACGTTATCTAGGCTCAGTGACGAGTCGTAGTTTCGGCCAAAATGCGTATTCTCGCGTATTTTGTAACCAAACTACTTTTAGGTATCAAAACCGTTTGTTTTGATACCAAACCTGCTTTCTAACTTAACTAAACTTGTTTTAGCATGTTTTGCTCGTCATTTTTGGTTTTGTGCTTATATAGGGTCGTAAGGTAAGCGATCTAAACAATCACTTAGACCTTCGAACTAGACCCGTTTGGTCGATCATTAGGATCCGACCAAACACATTAGGTGACCATAGTTATATAGGGAATAACCTTCCGAGGTTATACCTTATGGTCACGTCGTTTAAGTAGTTGTATGATAGGTAGTTTATATGCCTTAGGAAAATTACCAAAATACCCTTTTTACGCATAAATTCATTTTAAGCATATGTAACCAAAATTTTGACATCTAAACAGATTAGATAACTATATTAGACATGTTAAGGCATATTTTACTTGTCATAGGACTAGTTAGGCGATTCGAACGCGTTTTACGCAAACGACGCGTTAAAGTAGCGTAAGCTACCTAAACGGGTCGTAATGGGTCATAAGCACTTAGGTTAGGTTTCATTTTAGTATGTAGGCTTTGTTAAACCATATCATATGAGTTCCAATACTCATTTTGTTTACGAAACCACATTCTATCCGATCTCCCGATTTAGGTCCGGTTATTTATATAGTTATCTATATTAGGTGCCGTTTGATTTCCGTGATCCCTTTAGCTTTGCTTGGTTGTTGTTCAAGACTTCTAAGCACCCTCAGGTGAGCACATAGTCCCCTCTTTTACTGTTTTCAAACTGTTTTGGGGTAAAACATGTTGGTGCACTACGTCTATTGACTTCGTCTTGTATCGTGTAATAGGATAGAATAGGTTAGAATAACCGGTGCACGAGGTTCGAGAAACGAGAAATGGTGAATTAGCATTGAGGTCCACTTTTATGGACATTGTCCATAAAAGCGAACCACACAAGCTTCACAGGTCCGCTTTTAGGACAGTTCATATAAGTGAACCATCATCAAACATATAGGTCCGCTTTTGTGGCGTCCCTATAAGCGAACTCCAGCTCTATAAATAGGTGCATTGGTTAGTTCATTTGTAACGGTTCTGAATCTGTAACGAAGTGCTGCCAAATTGCTTCCAGGTTGTAAACTTTGTCAAAATCAATAAAGTGAAGCATTATATTTAGTTTGAGCGTCTGATTCATCGATTCCGCCTTTGAATTGGATAAACGAGTCTTCTGATCGACTCATTCAAGGTCAACGACGATCCAACAAAACACATGTGCCTACTTGTTACTTTCGTGCTTTCCATGTTTTCATATCATATACTTGCTATTTTCATTAGTACACTACTAGTACATGATTTCATTATGTTTTATGCTATGTATGTTCATTTAGTGCATACTTAGTACATTGTTTTACATTACATTTTGCTGCATATGCTCATCCAGCATATGGACGCATTGAATTACATTTTGAACCGTTTGTAACTATTTGACTATGTGAACCGTTGTAACCGTTGAATTATGTGAACCGTTTGTAACTGTTGAACCGTGTGAACCGTTTGTATCTGTTGATTGACATGAACCGTTTGAAATCTGTTTGAACCGTTGGGTTAGGGAAGTGATTAGGTAACGGGGCGGGTGTAATGTGCTAAAAGCATGGGGATACGTCGCTGGTACTTCCTATATATAAGTGCTTTTAACACATTATAGATCGTTGCGTTATCTAGATCACTTGGGCAAGGTTATCAAAACAAAGTTATACTACAAGGTTTTTCTAACGATATATACATATATATATATATATATATATATATATATACTATTCGAGTTTCTATTTCAAAAACGATTTACAAATCTGGGTTTAATTAAACAAATGTTTTGGAGTTAAGAATCATGGCTATGAGATTTTTTTAAATTATAATCAACTTGATTTTAGTTGGTTAATCATGTCGCAATACTATACTTTTCAAAACAAGGTTTTTAAATAAGTATTGCAACATGTAAAACGAGCCATGAATCTGACACTCATATAAAACCTATGTACTCGCTGACATTTTTATGCTGACGTATTTTCACATGTGTTTCAGGTACAATAGTTGATGATATTTGATGATGATATTGGTGTATACTCACATAGGAATGGACGAGGCCTTAGTGACTTAATAATAATAAAAGTCTATTTGTTCATTTTTTGTTTCTAATTCCAATGTAATGAGATACGTTTGATTTAATAAAACGAAACTGTTTAATCCATGGTTGTGAAAGAATGATTCTGTTAAAACAGTCCCCGACGTTTCCGCCACGTTTTGTTGTTTTACGTGGTCGGGGTGTGACAGAAAAGTTGGTATCAGAGCCAATGGTTATAGGGAATTAGGTTATTAGTAATTCTTTGACCTAGTCAATAACCTTCCTAGGACCCTAACGCGAGTTTACTTGCGTTTAGTCATAAAACAATACCGTCACTTATCCTTAGGTGACAACCACAATAAGAACATAAATTTTGAATCTGCTTTGAAAACTACTCATCTGTTCTAGGATGATTGATTACTAGGTTTCGAACCTTCTAAGTTTTCAAGATCTCGTCAAAGTATGGGTCTCATTAATGTGAACACGTGCAAACTGGAAGGGTAGGTGCCTCTACCCCGGGTCTTCTGCCTAAGGCTATAGTGTTCGTACAAATCCGCAGTATCGGACCAGTCACTCTTACCTGGGAACAATTGAGGTGAGTGTCCACTTATAGGCGAGCATGTCTTCGCGATGCATTATATTGACCCGCTTACTTTGATTAGTCACGAACTTCTAAGATCTCACCAGTCGATAGCGGTATACGGACCAACTTCTCAAAACATACCACCTCAGCATGGTACTTTGATAACCAATCCATTCCTACTATAACATCGAAGCTCCCGAGTTGCATCGGTGTGAGGTCAATAGGGAAAAGATGGTTATTGAGATTCAACTGGCAATTTCGAAGAACCGAGTCGAGTACAACAGGTTCACCACTAGCTACTTCTACTGTCAAGGGCTTTCCTAGTTTTGTTCTAGTCATCGCAAGCAAAGGCTCAAATGCTAAGGACACAAAACTCTTATCGGCACCCGAATCAAATAGAACAGAAGCATGATGGTTGTTAACGGATGGAGCCCATCCGTCAGGATGACCATCCGACAGGATGACCATCCGACAGGATGACCATCCGACAGGTTGTTTGCCTTTGGTAACAAACAAATGGTCACAATCTTCATGTGTTGTCATTCTCTTTTGATTATCTTTCGCTTGTTTCCTCCTATGCCTTACATTATCTTTAAGATGCCTCTTCATCGCAACAACACTCAAATGCCCGAACCAGGTGCTGCAATTACCCAGCGAATAGGCGTCATACTCTAAAGGACTGTTGATTTAGCTATCACCATGACTCGCCACATGGATGAACCCGTATAAGGGAACTGCTCCTTGGTGCAACCAATGCCACCGTCATCATCCGAATCAAATACCCTGTTTCAAATGTACCCACGGTGGACGATGGGGACATTTAGTTAACTTGTGCCGCTTTGCAATCCAAAGCAGAGTTGTTACAAACCCTGCTGCGGCTCAACCTTCAAATTCTGCTTCATATGTCGCCTTGGCATATCTAGCGCCTTAACCTCATGAACTTTCTACCTTGTGTATCGACTTAAGCACGCCTAGTGCAAGGTGTCAGAACACCTCTCGTTACACAAACTCAAAAATCCATGTAGGATCTTTCTATCCTCATAATTAGATCCTTGTGGATGGGTATCGTTCATCGGAGCCCTTAATTGAATTCTTTGTATGATTCAATACATACATTACGATTCAATAAGGACAAAGCCGAATTCCAATTAAGATTTTCCTATCTTCATAGATAGATTCTTGGAAATGATTAAAGTGCCAAATGAAATCCACGGATTGGATTCCTGGTGTGCTTTAAATATCCGAGTCCAAAGATAACAAATTTAAGGTCAAATTAAACAATTATTAGATTATGTGCTTATGTGTTCCCTTTTATGTTTTGTGTGATCCAAATTTTTGTTATCCAAATCCTCGTAGAATCTTCCATATCTTCGTATAAGGGATTCATAGTAGGATATCCAAAGGTACTATCTTAAATCCTTAATGGACTTCTACGTTGTAGTTAAGTCCCTTGGGTTATGAAGTACTATTCCATAATTAAACCCCTTGAGTTGTCTAGTTAAACAAATTGATCCAAAAATCTGGTTAGGAATATCATGTGATGACAAAGCTGAAAAGACTCCTTAGTGGTCTAATTAAAGAGATCATTTGTCGATCTAATTAAAAGGACCCTATGGTAGTCTAGTCACACTCATCACAGGTTTGATTTTCTTCCCCTACACATTATGAAATGTACTGTGCCAACTGTGCAAGGAATTACGTAATTATGGACGCGTACATAATTATGGACTAGTTACGCGATTCGAACGCGTTAAAGTAGCGTAAGCTACCTAAACGGGTCGTAATGGGTCATAAGCACTTAGGTTAGGTCTCATTTTAGTATGTAGGCTTTGTTAAACCATATCATATGAGTTCCAATACTCATTTTGTTTACGAAACCTCATTCTATCCGATCTCCCGATTTAGGTCCGGTTATTTATATAGTTATCTTTATTAGCTGCCGTTTGATTTTCGTGATCCCTTTAGCTTTGCTTGGTTGTTGTTCAAGACTTCTAAGCACCCTCAGGTGAGCACATAGTCCCCTCTTTTACTGTTTTCAAACTGTTTTGGGGTAAAACACATGTGCCTACTTGTTACTTTCGTGCTTTCCATGTTTTCATATCATCTACTTGCTATTTTCATTAGTACACTATTAGTACATGATTTCATTATGTTTTATGCTATGTATGTTCATTTAGTGCATACTTAGTACATTGTTTTACATTACATTTTGCTGCATATGCTCATCCAGCATATGGATGCATTGAATTACATTTTGAACCGTTTGTAACTATTTGACTATGTGAACCGTTGTAACCGTTGAATTATGTGAGCCGTTTGTAACTGTTGAACTGTGTGAACCGTTTGTATCTGTTGATTGACATGAACCCTTTGAAATCTGTTTGAACCGTTGGGTTAGGGAAGTGATTAGGTAACGGGGCGGGTGTAATGTGCTAAAAGCATGGTGGATACGCCGGTGGTACTTCCTATATATAAGTTCTTTTAACACGTTATATATCGTTGCGTTATCTAGATCACTTGGGCAAGGTTATCAAAACAATGGTATACTACAAGGTTTTTCTAGCGATATATATATATATATATATATATATATATATATATATATATATATATATATATATATATATATATATATATATATATATATATATATATATATATATATATATATATATATATATATATATATATATATATATATATATATATATATATACTATTCGAGTTTCTATTTCAAAAACGATTTACAAATCTGGGTTTAATTAAACAAATGTTTTGGAGTTAAGAATCATGGCTATGAGATTTTTTTAAATTATAATCAACTTGATTTGAGTTGGTTAATTATGTCCCAATACTATACTTTTCAAAACAAGGTTTTTAAATAAGTATTGCAACATGTAAAACGAGCCATGAATCTGACACTCATATAAAACCTATGTACTCGCTGACATTTTTATGCTGACGTATTTTCACATGTGTTTCAGGTATAATAGTTGATCATATTTGATGATTATATTGGTGTATGCTCACATAGGAATGGACGAGGCCTTAGTGACTTAATAATAATAAAAGTCTATTTGTTCATGTTTTGTTTCTAATTCCAATGTAATGAGATACATTTGATTTAATAAAATGAAACTGTTTAATCCATGTTTGTGAAACAATGATTCTGTTACAACACTCCCCGACGTTTCCGCCACGTTTTGTTGTTTTACGTGGTCGGGGTGTGACAAAATCCATAAGATTGCGATTCAGGTCAAGTTCAACGATGAAGGAGATAGGTGGTTTTGGTTTCGGGTTGGGTTGGGTTTATAAGAAAATGAATCAGATATTAACCAAAATCAACGTGTGGCTCAATTGGTCCCCGCGACGCTTATCAACCCAAGGGAACTCGGTTCAGTTCCCTTTCAGCATGGTCTTCCCCATTTTTTTAAACCAATTTCTAATATTCACACTTTAGTCCCTTAGGTTTATAACTTGATTCAATATAATTACCTAACTTTGTTATGGAATTCCTTTATAAACTCTAACCTAGTTTGATATTATAAACTAACTCCATTAAATGATTTATTTTATAAGCATAACAAAAACTAATGAATTAAACTTATGAAAAAATTATTTTAAACTCGTAATCATTTATTTAAATTAATATAAATTCCCAAAATATCGCAACAAATAAGAATAATATAATTTCACATTTTTATTTAATATACTTCGGTTCCGGGTTACAATCCGAGTCGCGTTTCGGGGATTCGTTTTTTACAGATGTTACAGCCCCCATACATGGAAGGATTTGTCCTGAAATTTATTTGGAAGGATTTTTCGAGATCAAGTGTGGATATTTATCTCGCATCTAGTCTTCACATTCCCAGCTAAACTCTGGTCCATATTTAGACTCTCAACGAACCTTGACAATCGAAACCCGGCTTCGCTTCAATCGTTTTTTGTCACGATCCATGATTTCAACGGGTCTTTCAATAAAATGCATTGACTCATCGATATGAATATCTTCAAGTGGTACATGGTGGTTTTCATCAGCGAGGGACTTTTGTAGATTACACGGATGAAAGACAGGATAGATTCATCTAAGTTCTTCTGGTAAACCGAGTTTCTAAGCGATCGTTTCGATTCTTGCGAAAATCTTGAAAGGACCAACATAGCGAGGTGCTAGTTTTCCTTTCTTAACAAAGCTATCCACTCCTTTCCATGGTGATACTTTCAGAAGTACTCGATCACTGATGTTAAACTCAAGCTGCATTTGTTGTTTATCAGCATAACTTTCTGATGACTTCTAGCTGCTAAAAGGTTGTTGCGTATCTGAAGAATTTTGTCAGTTTTTTTAATCAACTCAGGCCCTGTAATTTGAGCTTCATTGACCTCGTGCTAACATATATGGGATCGACATTTTCGAACGTATAAAGCTTCAAACGGTGCCATATTGATACTAGAGTGGTAACTGTTGTTATAAGAGAACTCAATCAACAGTAAATGAACATCCCAGTTCCCTTTGAAATCAATAACGCACGAACGTAACATGCCTTTGAATGTTAATAGTACGATCGGACCGACCATCAGTCTGCAAATGATAAGCAGTACTGAGATCGAGTCACACGCCCAACGCTATTTACACGCATTGCCATGTGTGAGAGATAAAACGTCCATCTCGGTCAATAAATAATACTCAATGGTACACCATGTCGACTCACGATTTCGTCGATATAGATACGAGCTAACTTCTCGTTCTTATAATCTTCACGAATAGGGATGAAGTGAGCGGTCTTTGTAAGACGATTGACAATAACCTAAATAGTGCCATATCCACTGGAGTTACGAGGTAACCCGATAATAAAATCCATGGTTATATTTTCCAACTTCCAAACTAGAATTTCGGGCTGCACCAGCAAACCCAAAGGTTGTTAATGTTCCGCTTTCACTTCAGAACATGTAAGGCACTTCGAAACAAACACGACTATGTCTTTCTTCATTCCAAGTCACCAATAAAAAGAATAGAGATCCTGATACATCTTATCAGCAGCTGGATGAATCGAATATCAAGATTTATAGGCTTCGTTCATTAAGAGAGCATGGAGATTGTCATGATCTGGTAACCACATTCGGTTTAAGTAATGGATAATCCCATTAGATTTAGATTCTAGCTTTGTTTCTGCTCCACAAGACAACTCATTGCGTAACTCATTCTCCGTAATAGAGGTATGTTAGGCTTCACGAATACGTCTCTCGATATCAGTCAAAATTTGAGAACACACAAGACGAACATAATTCGCATTTTCCTTACGACTAAGAGCATCAGCCATGACATTCGCCTTGCTAGGATGGTAGCGAATCTCATAGTAACAATTCCACCCAACGTCGTTGACGCAAGTTTAATTTTTTTCTGATCGAGGATATGTTGAAGGCTCTTATGGTCGGTGTATATTTCAAATTTTGTACCATAAAGATAATGCCACCAATTTTTTAGAGCGAACACAACTGCACCAAGCTCAAGATCATGAGTGGTGTAATTATTTTCATGAACCTTTAGCTGTCTCTAGGCGTAAGCTTTCACTTTTCCTAGTTGCATCAAAACACAACCGAGTCCTTGACATGATGCATCACAATAGACAACAAAATTGCCACAACCATCAAGTAGAGCAAGAATTGGCGCAACACATAATTTCTGCTTCAAGGTTTGAAAAGCCTCTTCTTGCTTAGGCCCCCAATCAAATGGTTTACCTTTGTGAGTCAAGGCTATGAGGGGTAAAGTAATCCTTGAAAAGTTAGCGATAAAACGTCGATATTAACAAGCTAAACCAAGGAAAGATCGATTTTCGGTAGGTGTATGTAGAGTATGCTAATTTTTGATGGCTTCAATCTTTGTTGGGTCAACATGAATACCTTTATCGTTTGCAACATGAATAAGACATTACACTTCTTTCAACCATAACTCACACTTAGAGAACTTTATAGTCTTTCGGTTCGCAACAGTTCTAATATGAAGCGAAGATGCCGTTCATGATCAGTCATAGTGCTGGAATAAATCAAGATATCATCGATAAAGACGATGACGAATGATCAAGTATGGTTTGCAAACTCTATTCACTAAATCCATAAAACACTACCGAAGCATTTATCAGTCCAAAAGGCATGACTATGAACTCGTAATGACCATAGCGAATATCTTCTTCTCGAACCCTAAGTTGGTAATAGCCAGATCGTAAATCAATATTTGAGAAACAAGTAGAACTTTAAAGTTGATCCAATAGGTCATCAATTCGTGGCATAGGATAACTATTCTTGATGGTTAATTTGTTAGGTTAACGATAGTCAATGCACAAATGGAACGTACCATCCTCCTTTTTTACGAACAAAACTGGTGTACCCCATGGAGACGAGCTAGGGCGAATAAAGCCTTTATCGGTCAATTCTTGTAACTGACAAGCTAACTCTTTCCTCTCGGATGGAGCCAACCAATATGGTAATTTTGCAACGGGAGTTGCACTTAGAACAAGAGCGATACAAAATTTGAATTCTCGCACATGAGGAAGTCCAGATATGTCTTCTAGGAATACTTGAGGAAAATCAAGAACAAATGGAGCATCTTCCAACTTCTTTTCCTTGCTCTACTTCTCCACAATATGGGCCAAGAAAGCCACACATTCCTTCCGTAAGTACTTTTGGGCTTGGATACATGACATCTACTTAAGCCCTTTTGAAGAAGTCTCGCCAAAAACTCGAAGAACTTGACCGTCGGTAAGAGGAATTCGAATATATTTTTCAAAGCACACAATCTCCACACGACGTTTGGCTAGCCAATCCATACAGATAATCATATCAAAACTCTCCAACTTCATCGGAATAAGATCGATAGAAAAATCATGCTCGTTTAAGCTGAGAGTACATCCACGAACCATCGAATCAATTGTAACAGGCTTCCCCCAAGTTACTTTGACAGTGAAGGAATCAGCTAGATTTTGCGAGGGATACCAAGAATAGAATCAAATTCCAAAGACACAAAACTTTTATCGGTCCTTGAGTCAACAAGTACGCATAAACACCATTAATTAAGAACGTACCATTGACCACGTTATTATGTCCTGTGCCTGGTTGGCATTAATGTTAACCACTTTACCCTATGCAGGTTGCGTCGCTTGATCTGCCTGATTAATGGAGTTGTCCTAAGCTTAATCATTTATTATATTGACTAATCTTGGGCATGTATTGCGAAAGTGAGTAGGGTCGCCACAGTTGAAGCATGCTCTAGCTGGTGGCATCATAGGGGGATTGGATTGATTGTAGGGCATCATGTTTTAGGGAGGTGGAGCCATGATTTGGGGTGACTGGTACATGGGTTGAGTCACAAACTGATTGTTGGGTTAGGTTCGATGTTGGTTAAGCACTTGCTATGGTTTGAGGTGACACGTACTAAGCAGATGGCTAAGGTGCCCACAATTGGTACATTGGCGGTAGGGGGTTAGTGGTTGAATGGTGATATTGATAACAGTTGCACAAAGGCTATGGGCCGAGGTATGGTTTCTTGTTAGCTGCGACTTGGTTTACAGGTGTAGTTGGCATGGGAGGGTTAGTGGTGACAAGATAATTGTTGCCATTTCCCTTTCACTTCCTTTTAGAACTAAGGCGGGAGGAAGATTTAGCTTTCATTTCCTTCACCTCCTCTGACTCTTCCACAGAGGCTTTATCAACTAGACCTTTATACCCCTTTCGTTTAAGGTCACCCGACTTAACACGATTTTCAGTGAGCCGATCCGCTAAACGCATAGCTGCCTCGAGGGTGCCTGGTTTACTACCTTCCACTGTGTCTGTGATAATTGCAGGGAGACCTCCGATATACTTCTCTATGAGTCGAGAGATAAGCCATGCTCTCACCACTGTCCTGTTCTAGAACACATAACTCCTCTTCTAGGTTCTTATTTTCATAAATGGGACAAAACTGTTCGGTCATTTACTCCTTTAGTTGCTCCCATGTTAAGGCCACTACGGCTTTAGCACCGCAAGTGTTCTTCTTGGCATTCAACCATGTTAATGCATTCCCTAACAAATGTCAAGTAGCATAACGAACCTTGCGATTATTAGGGCAATCACAATTCAGAGAAGTACTCTCCATCTCATCAAACCAACAAAGGAGAGTAGTTGAACCATCATCGCTTCATAGGTAGGAGGGTCGTAATACTTAAAGTACTTTTAGGAGCACTAGAATTTGCACCATCATGATTCCCTTGATCGGCAGCCCCCGATTGTTAAGGGCCTGCTGGACTTGAACTACAATATTCGGGATAACAGTGGCCATTTCTTCCGCGATGTGGGGCGCCATGTGACGGCCGGAGTTTCCAGCACGCTTTCAGGTACGGTAACGTCTAGCCGACATCTACAAGGATCAAACGCAAACAGTTCATGAGTTTGTGAGTACAAATTTATTGACACAATATATAAAGTGACAAATTCACACATATGTTATGTGAAAATTCAAAACTTAGGATATATGAAAACTCACCATTGTTTTCACTCAAAACTCTGTTTAACCTAACAGTGGTTTCAAACATGGGTTCCCATCCATTTGTTGACCAAAAATCAATCAGATGTTCAAAACACTAATTTTGTTACTCAAAGGTCTGTTGAGCATAACAGAGGTTTCAAACAAATATTTTGAAAACAAATCTTTCATATCTTCTTCAAAGGGTTTCCTCATTGGGACCCACTTTGTGAATAGAGGTTTGCTATAACAAATAGCAATTGACCACGTGGACCAAAAAGGTAACGATTTTCCATGTTGGCATATATGCTCCATTAACCCTATAAAACCCCAAGAGAAACAAAGTTTACATCTATCCTCCATTATTGATAAAATCAAAGCATTTTAAAAGAGAAAAACTCTGAATTTTCTTCCATCAAACTCTTCTTTCAATCAAAAGATTGTTTGTTTAAAAGATTTCAAAAGGTTTGAACTAAATTTCATCATGGCTCTCGAGTTGAAAACCCCACACAACTACTTACCGTATCTTGTAGGGTGAGCAGAAAACCAAAATAACCGAACTGTAACCGAAAACTGAAGAAACTGAATTGAAAAAACCAAACCGAAATAAAAACCGATGGTTCGGTTTTCAGATTTTTAATAACTGAAAATTTTGGTTCGATTTTCGGATAACCATTTTCAATAACCAAAAAAACCAACCGAACCGATAAGTTACAGTCCATATATTTTTATGTAAGTTTAAGTTGTTTAATTGTTTAACCCAATGCTTGTAGAATTTGTTAATTTTATTCTTGGATATTAAGTGTTTATAATAAAAAATTATATGTTTTTTTATAATTGAAATGATTTATTTATTACCTACAACAGATAAAAAAATTTAATATAAATATTTAATGATCTTTAAATTATAATGAAAGAAAATGTCTTAATAAAAACTTTTAAAGACACATAAAAATAGATTAGAAGGTTAGGTTTATGTAAATAATATTAATTAAAGATGTTAACAATAAGGGGGGGGGGGTGGTTCACTAGTGATAGAATTTATCACTCGCAAGCACCAATCAAGTTTCGCCATGTCATCGACCATTTTTCCATCACTCACAACCATTTTTAGTAGGGGTGGTCATCACTCATCACCACACCCAACAATTTGCCCCCAACCAACAAATCCACTCACAAAACCAAACCATAACGCGTGAAGAAAATAACGGAAATATGATTTCGTTGCACATTAACGCATTAATGTTATGACCGGCGGCCGATATAACGAGTGATGGATGGTGGCCGTGATACCTTCACGCACCACCCCGTCCTCTCTAATAGCTTAAATGTAAATATATAAGAAAGATTCTTATATTTTAAATTATGCTTTTTATTTTTTGAATCTTTTGTCCAAAAAACGAAATAACGGAAAAACCAAACAGAACTGGCGTAAAAACCGAAAAACCAATCGAAGAAAATCAAAACTGAACGGTTTTTGAAAACCGAAAATCGACAATTCGGTTTCGGTTTTGGTTTTGCCCAAAAAACCAAACCGTTCACACCCTTAGTATCTTGTAAAACACAACAAGAACAAGGATTTCCACACCATCATTGACACCTTCGCTGCCTTAAAATACATCAATATCCTTACTCTAAACGCCCCTATCTATCTAACCACTCTCAGAGAATTTTGGGCAAATGCAAAAATCTCACTTCAAAACAAAAATCCATATCTTATCACTTCCACTATAAATAAAGAGCATATTGAAATCAATGGAAAATCCGTCTCCAACATAACATGTTCGGTCTACAGGATTTGACAGGTATTGTTGATGCATAGGATGTCTGTTGACTACGTCTACATGAAGTCTTGGGTCAAGATAGGTCAACAGGAGATCTAGAAAGTCAAAATTATGTAATTTAGTATTAGGTTCGCTTTTATGGTCATTTGTAAAAGAGGTTCGCTCATAGGTCTTTAAGAGGTTCGCTTATACGTCAAAGTGTAACAGGTCCGCTCATATGACCTGTCATATGAGCGAACCATCATGGCTATATATAGTTGGTCAGTCTAAGCGGATCTCATATGCGTGATTGTTCTCTGGAGCGAAACTCTGTCAAAATCTTGTTAGAAGGCAATAAAAGCAGTGGAATTGAAAGGACGAGCTGTTGTAACCTTGTATACTCTGTTTCCGCCTTTGTATATGAGGATGAGCTACCTTGACTGACTTTTCGGGTCAAAACAACGGTCCAACAAGTGGTATCAGAGCTCAGGACGAGGAGTTCATACTACTACAGCTTATATCTGCAGAATTCTCTCTATTCTACTCACTTTCTCTCATACTTTTTCGATTTTCAGTGGTTCATACGGTTGAAATTGTCTGAAAATGGAATATAACGTGTAAAACATACTAATAACAAACCCTTGAAAGTTTCAGATTAAAATTCGGACTAAAAATGGTTAAAACAGGGTAAAAACCAAGATTCGCTTTTACGAACAAAAGAGGTTCGCTTTTTCGGACAAATTTGAATAGGTTCGCTTGAAATTCACAACAGGTTTGCTTGAAAACACCTGTTTGGTTCGCTCTTACAGACAAAATCACTGTGAGATTCGCTCGAACGGACAATTACAGGTTCGCTCGAACGAAAAAGTGTTGGTTCGCTCGAACATCTGGTCCGCTCGAACGTACTTTACTGGTCCGCTCATCTGTCAAAGTGACAAATTTGCTTTTACAGTCCGCTCATTTGGACAATTTCTGGTCCGCTCGAACGGACATATTTGGGTTCGCTTTTTGATACATTTTCTGGTTCGCTCTTGTGACATATTTGGGTTCGCATTTTGATACATTTTCTGGTTCGCTCTTGTGACATATTTGGGTTCGCTTTTTGATACATTTTCTGGTTCGCTCTTGTGACATATTTGGGTCACTCGAACTGTGATTTGCTTATTGGGTTCGCTTATTTGAACCTTATTGATCCGCTTATCTGTCATCTGTACAGATAGATTCGCTTTTGTGTTCTGATTTTCAAAAGTTTCGGAAAATTTCTCTAAGTGTTGGTTAATTTTTCAGGTACAATCAAAATGGATGATATTTTCATGAATCCCTTCAGCGACATGTATGCTTTCACAGGGAGTTCTGGAAACAATGACACCTCTTCAAGCAATGCAAACTAGAGTCCACCGAAAGAAAGAAAGAAGGAAGCTTGGGAGTCCGAAAGCGCATTTGGAACATTTAACAAACCTCCTAAGCTGATGGCTATAGAAGATTACAGCAGGTGGGCAACAAAGTTCGAAGACTGGTTGATGGCATTCGCTTTTCCCAGCTGGAAGAGCATGAAGAATGGTTATGCCGAAGGAAAGAAGAATGGTGAAGCATTGAGATCGGTTGATGAGATTGATAGTTTTGTGGCCGAGCAAAAGTGTGTGGCATTATTGTTTCAGTCAGTGCGGGAAGACATCATTTCGCTGATAGATTACTCCAATGCTAAAGATCTGTGGGAGAAACTCGAAAAGAAGTGTCTTGGAAGCAAAGAGATTGTAAAGAACAAACGAAAGCTTCTTAGAAAAGAATTTGATCTTTTTGGATGTCTAAAGAATGAATCGGTGTGTAAAATGATAGAGAGGTTCGGTCATCTGAAGCTAGAGTTAGCAAGACATGAAATCAAGTTTTCTGATGAAGAACTAGTTGACAAATTGTTCGATTCATTACCGGATGAAATGGATTGGAGATACTATGCACTAATGTTGAAGAACACAATTGCTCCGGAAAAACTGACTCGAGATGTGTTGATTGAAAGACTTGAAAGTCATGAGCTAGAACTGAAGAAAACATATAAAGTCAATAGTTCATCTTATCAGCAAAACTTGGATCTGTACTATCCGAAAAACTTGATGCCAAAAGCTACTTCTCCAAAAACTGCATTTTTTGCTGAGAATGTTTCTCCAGCAAGCAAAGAAAGTCAAAGCAGTCCAAGCAGCTGAAGCCACAGTGGTTATCACGGTGGATCTTCGTCTTCTGAAAAACGTTCTGATGCGAAGTTTTCTTGTAACATCGCGATAGATCTGAAGAACGCATAGAACTTTGATGAAGAGTCGGCCAAGCAACAAATGGTTTTTCTGGCGTATGTGTTAGAATCCTACGAAGGGTTGGTGGCTGGTAAGATCGTGAACACAAATCTGACAAAAGAAGATTACGATCAGATAGATCCCGAAGAAATGGAGCTAATCGACATTCGTTGGGCGATGGCGAGTGCTGTTCGACGCGCTCAGCGTTTCATGGAAATTACCGGGAGGAAGACGATCGGTGGTCCATCTACAAAGCTAGGGTTCGATAAATCAAAGGTGACGTGCTTTAAGTGTAAGCAGAAGGGTCACTTCAAGCGGGAATGCAGGAACGCATATGCTGAAGAGTCAGAGAATCCGTTTCGAGACGACTACTACAAAAAGGCAATCTATCATCAGAATAAATCCGAGCCGCCCAGATTGAAGCAGACTGAATATAACAGAGACAAATCAAGGGCTCTGGCTGTGATTTACGATGATGAGGGGTACGATTGGAGTAAGGAAGTTCTACCGGAAGAAGATGCGGTGGGTTACGCAATCATGGCAAGTAACGATGAACCGATTCCGTGGAAAGATGATCGTACTGAAGAGCAGATGTATAGATACCGGAAGATGATTACTGAAAATAAGATTATCAGACGTTCTGGTATATTTCTAGAGGCAAAAAGAGCAAATAGATGGGATCCAGATAGAGAGTGCTACCTTGATAAGTATGGCAACATCGCGATTGATGACAAAACGCTAGATATCGAAGCCATCATCAAGGAGTACAAAGAAGAAGATGAATACTGGCAGCACAAGTGGTGGGGAACACCAACTGAGAAGATGATTGAAGAAGAGAAAGAGAGAAAGCAGAAAGAGGAGAAAGAGAAGAAAGAAAAAGAAGAAATTGAGAAAGTAAAGCAGGTTGATACAGGCTTGATTGATAGTACGCAGGAGTTGATAGCAGAGAACCTGGGAAAGATGGCTGAAAAGGTGCTAGCTGCGAAAGCACTTGAGGTAGACCCTAATTCTGTTACTGAGTCAAAGGGGCTGGTCAGTCAAATTGCGTCAACAAATGTGTCAGGCAACAAGATCGACGGAAATGCTAACTGCAAAAATTGCACCAAACAATGCAATTTTTGTAGCACTGTCACGTACCTTAATAATGAGAAAATCAAGAATCTGACAACGAAAGTTAAAAGTGTTGAGGATCAGATTCTAGGTCGTGACAGAACTGTAAAAGCTTCAACTGAACGGATCAAAGAATTAACAGCTCAAATTGAAAATGATAAAATTGATCGTGAGAAAATAAAATGTGAAAATGAAAAGTTAATTCTTGAAAACCGTCAAATTTCTGAAAAGTTTGAAAAATTGAAAAGCATTGTCAAAGATAGTGATGATCGAAATGGCAAAACGTTTAAAGAAAACGAACATCTGAGAGCTGTGGTGAGAATAAAAGAAGAATCAATTAACAATCAACTGGATGAAATTGCTAAATTGAAACTTAAAGTTCAAGAAGCTGAAATTGAAAATGAAAGAATTCAGTTGAAGTTAAACAGCTATAGCTCAGCAAGCTTTGTTTTGCAGCATATTGTTCCCAAACCTATAGGGAAAAACAAAGCTGGCGAGGATGTGTTTTCTGATGGAACGAGTGTAGGGTTTCACAAAGTTCCACCGCCAATTTTAGACAACTACACGAAAAAGCAGTCTAGTTTGGTGGAAATTGAGGAAGAAAGTGATGTTAAACTTCCTGAAAACATTGATGTCACGTTCACGTCTTCCAATGACGAGGGTGTCCAAAATGATGTGGTGAAAAGTGTGGTAGACAAAGTGCTTAAACCGGATTGTGACACTTCTGAGGAGGATGGGTGTTTCTTGGATAAATACATTCCGAAACAAAAGTCCAAGAACAACTTAGATGAAGAATCAAACCTTGTCATGTACAAGATGATGGGTTCGGATAAGTTGTTTTCGGATTCTGAGTTTCCGATAGAGAATGTTAATTTGAACAAATTGACAAATGTTTTTAAACTGGTAGAAGTAGATTTGTCAGCTGTGAACAATCTGAGTCGAAAGAAAGACAGGGTTTACAACAAGAAAACTGGTTATCCACCACGTTTTTACAATAACAACAGAAACAATTGGTTAGGGGGGTAAACCATATCAGAAAAGAAATGTTCCAAACAAGAGGTTTGTAGAGAAGAAAAAGTTTGTGAACAGTTCGAGTTCATTGGCTGATGAAGAGAAAGAATTTTTTTCAAAATCGAACAAAGAATTTTTTGAGAAGAGAGCTTCACAGGCTCAGTCTGAAGGCATGAGTCGGGTAGCTGATACTCGTACTTGTTTTAGATGTGAACAGGTTGGTCACATTGCACGAAAGTGTACATATGTGAAGCCTAAGACTGAAGCTGTAAAGGTTCAACAAAAGAAGGTTGATGTGAAGGGTAAAGCACCGATGGTTGTTGAAAAGAGAGTTGTTGAGAAGAATATTGCTAAAATTGACAACTTAAAAATGAAAAATGAACCCGTAAAGAAGTCAGTAACTAAAAATGACATATTTTACAAAAGGGTTGCAGTAACTCAACAGGTGTGGAAACCTAAAATTGAATCAAAAGTTGAGAAGAAAGTTTCAACTTCTGAGGTGAAAAAGGCTGAAGAATCAATTACGGTTGATTATGATGCAAATTTTCCACCTCTCAAGGCTGAAAATTTCAAAATTCAAATTGCAAGAGTCAAGGTTGCACCTAAGGCTGATGAGGCCTGGGTGGACTCAATGTTTGACTAAACAGTTTGAATTGCCGGAGCTTCCTGGTTTGCGAAGCATGAATCGGCATCTTTCTTGAAGTTGTTTAAATGATGATGTGTTATGTGCAGGATCTTCCACAACTTATATCCAGGTGGATCATGGATAGTGGAGCATCGAGACATATGACATGGAAGACCGCATTACTGTATGATGTGAATAACATTAACGGTGGTTATGTGGGTTTTGCGGGTAATCAAGGGGGAAAGATCATAGGTGAAGGAACTTTATCGAATGGCATCGTAACGTTTGAGAGAGTTAATTACATCGCTAAGCTGGAGAACAACCTGCTGAGTTTCTCCCAGATCTGTGACAGGATGTATACTACTCATTTCACCGACAAAGAATGTTTGATCTTGAAACCGGGATTTGTGATACCTGTTGGTGCAGTCATCTGTCGACTACGTCTAATGTCGAGTTCGGGTTGCTATGCGGATCCGGTCAGCCATGACATCGCGAGTGACATCACCCAAGTGACATCACAAGTGATGTCATGATTTCTCAATATTCAATATTGGTCGTTTATATCATGATTCAACAAGTCTTATATGTTCACAAAAGACAAAATGTCAAAGTTGAGCTTTATGTTGATTGGACCAACATGAGGTCCAATGGGATGTTGCCAATCCAAGGCCCAATGAAAAGGGTTCATGTGTTGTCAAAAGTCAACAGGAAAGATTAGATGATGAAGATCGCATATATAGTCAACATGGGATTCGCTTATACATCAACAATGAGCTGAACCGCTTTAATGAACTCATGTGGATCACCTTTACGGCATGATGAGCTGAACCGCTTTTACGTACATGTCCTTCAAGCGGTTCACAGCTACTATATATAGGTTGTTTTGTCATTTCATTTGTAACGAAGTTCGAAACTGATACCGAGGTGCTGCCGGTATTTCCTCTTACTGTAAACGCTGTAATATTAATATACAAGAGGATTAAAGTGTGATACAAGCTGTGTATACGTCCGTTTCTTTGTTTCCGCCGCTGAAACGGATTTGAGCTCTTCCGAACGACTCATTTAGGTCGAAGTCCGATCCTACAATTGGTATCAGAGCCAAGGAGGAGGAGATCTCGCATATACAGCTCGTTCTCATCATTTTTCTGCTTCTACACCTTTCTTTTTCAAAAAACGCAACTTTTTACGGTCAAAATCGCTCCAAATTCACACAATATGTGCGGAATCATGATTTAACAAAATCTGGAAGATTTCAGAACTTAATTCGGCTTAAAATTGATTAAATTTGAACTTTCGCTCGAAATAGGTTCGTGTTTGCTGACGTCAGGTCTGAACCGCTCGAAATACCGTCTGAACCGTTCGAAACACAGGTCTGAACCGCTCGAAACACAAGTCTGAACCGCTCGAAAATATATGTTTCTGAACCGCTCATAGGAACATCCTAGAACCGCTCAAAATTGTAACTTGTGGTAGTTCGCTCATTAGACCATACGTGGATCGCTCATAATGACGTTTTTTTTAGACCGCTTTTAGGGAATCTTCTGAACCGCTCTTAGCATAAATTCTGAGTTCGCTTTTTGAGACATCATAATGAAACTTTAAAAGGGGTTGTCGGAGTGTGCACGTGATTTCAATAGATAATTGGTCTAAATTACCGCCCATTAGTTGAAGTAATAAACCGTCCAATTGTCACCGACCCATTATTGGTTAATCACATTAATGCTTGACAGCCCACTGCCCAAAAAATTCAACCCATTAATACACTGTGCACATTTGATTCTTGTCACCGCCCAAACCCACTTGCACCGCCCCATTTATTAGTGAGGCCCAATACATATTTAAAAAAAAAAAAAAAAAAAAAAAACCCACCGCCCAAGTTGTGAAAATATAACCAATCACATTTTGTTGTGCACCGCCCAAGTAACCAAATCAGAATTTTTTTCTCCACGTGTCGGGTTTGTTTTTTGCGAAAAATGGCAAAGGTGTTTGATGAACAGGAGAACTATTATTTCGAAAGATTTAATGATTGGCATCACGGATTTCTAGATGAGGGTTATAGAAAAGTGAGCAAAGATGGATGGGCAAAAAGGTTCAAATATTTTGTGTGTCTGAAAGACGAAACGTTGGATGATCTTAAAGACAGATATAGTGTTTTATTGAGTTATATGAAAGATCATGAGATATACCCGTCAAATGCTGAAAAATTGGAGAAATTTGCAGATGCATTACCGATTGAATGGGGTGAATGTTTGAAGAATTTAAGGGAGAACTCAAATTTTTCAAAATTACCTCTAAATCAATTCATCAGCAAACTTCAAACTCATGAACTTGAAACCAGAAAGAAAAAGAAAGATTTGATCAAGGTTTTGGAGTATAATGTGCTAGATCTAAGTTCAGATGTGATTGAAGAGATGCACAAAAGGGTTACTAAATGTATCAGGACAAAACATGTGCTGAAATACGATTTCAAACGAGGTTGTTATATTGATAATAATGGAAATCCTTTTGATTTCGTTAAATTGTTTTGTGCAGGTACATTGATAGCAAAGGAAGAAGAAACTTCAAAAGCTGAAGAATCGGTGAAGAATGAAACAATGTGCTCAACATGCGATAACTTTAAGACTGACAATGACAAACTTGTGAGAGACATAGAAAGTTTGGCATTTGAAGTCAAAAAGTTGAAAGACGAGAAGCACGTTGCTGAAAACCAGATTCTTTCTCTGGAAAAAGATTGTGAGAAGTTGAAAGCAGAAAATGACAAACTGTTGATTGATTTTAACAGTTTGACTTTGAAATATCAAGAATTTGAGGGGCAAGTGAAAATTCTTGAAGATGGGAAAAATGTGTTTAGTAAAAACAACATTGAAAAACAAAAGATGATAAATTCCCATCTTCAGAAGATTGTCGAACTTGAAAAAGAAGGTGAAAGCGCTCAAAAGAGAATCAAAGAGTTAGTGAAAGAGCTTGAAAGCAAAAAGAAATCGTCAGAAGATGAGGATTTCTGGATAAAGCTTGAAAACAAGAATCTAAAAGCCAATGAATCAAAATTTCAGGAACAGATCAAAATTTTGATAAATGAAAAGTCTGTTCTTGAAAGTTTGAAGGTTGAGAATGACAATTCCATCAAGTCTCATCTTGAGAGAATATCTCAGCTTGAGGAAGAAGCTAAGAATTCCAGGACCAAGATAGATAAACTTGAGAAGAAATTGATCAGTTTTGCAACTAAATCTAACAAGTTGAATATTCCTTGTCCAAAACCGATCAATTCAGTTCCGATGAGTGAAAAGGCTACAAACGTTGACAAAGTCAAAGTCAAAGATTGTGATGATAAAACTGATGAGGAAAATGAGAAATTTTATTCAGCAGATGAGTCTGTGACAGAGTCTGATGATGAAAATGTTAAGAAAGAAAAACAAAAATTGTTTTTAAAGTTGAAAGAAAAATTTCAGAAAACTGTTCTGCAATCAACTGAAAAAGGTGAATGCTCTAAGCAAAAACCTGTGAAGAAGATTGTAAAACAGAATCAAAACTTTAAAAATGAAGGAAAAAACTCATCAGTGCGATCATCCAATCAAAAGAAAAAATTACAAAAAATAGAAAATGAAAATTCAAAATTTGTTATGTGCAGAACAAACCACAGTGCAAAAGCGTCAAAACCAGCACATTTGAGGAAGGAATATCACCAAGCCAGACAATGCTATGATCTGAGCATTTGGTGTGAAAAAGGTGGTAACTGGTATGATAACAGGGTGTGCTACAGCTGTGGATATCAGGGGCATATTGCTGTTAACTGCCAATACTGGAGTTATGAGACCAGGAGGTGCTATAATTGCAATATTAGAGGTCACATTGCCAGAGATTGCCCAAGAAGATCGAATGACAGATTGAGGGCTGATTCTCAGAAAATGGCAAAGAAGATACCAGTCGTTGTCAAGCCCAAAGAATTGAAAGTTTCGGGCCAAAACGTCAGAGAACAGAAGGTCAAAGAACCTAAAGTTCAAGAAACAAAAGTGAAGCTTTCTCAGGGGCAGAAAGACCGACTGAGGAAAAAGAGAAAGAAAGCGAGAGAATATCTCGAAAAGATTTTGTCCTCGGGTTCACCCGACAGATCGAAGAAGAGTGCTGATGAATCAACTCCCTCAACTGCAAAGTCAAGCAAGTTGAATTCATCAGATGCAAATCTGAGGACAAAAGAGGAGAAAAAGAAGAAAGTGAAGTTTTCACTTCCTGGCGATGAATATGTTTCTTCGGAAACAAAGGAGCCACATCTCGGCGATGAATCTGACTCATTAAAGTCAGACAAGCCACATTCAGGCAATGATTCTGGTATGGTAAAACCAGAAGAGCCACGTGTTGAGGTAAAGGTCGAGAATTCTAGTTTAACAATGGATGAGAAAAATTTTCCACCATTGTTGAACAAGAATTCAAAATCACCCAAGGCTGGTCAGGCTTGGGTGAAACTATTCAAATAGAAAAAACCTGACTTGCCGGAGCTCCCAGGTTTGTAAGAGTGGAACATGAATCGGCATCTTTTTAAATCTGTGTTTGAAGATTTTGCAGGAATTGCCGGAGATCCCAAGATGGTATCGTGGATCATGAATCGGCATCTTTCTTGAATTTTATTCGGTAACGTCAATCATGCAAACGGTAAAGAGGTTTGGTTGTGTTTGTGAATGTTTTACAAGTGGTACAGAGGATTCTGGACTGCATATGGTAAATCAAGGACAGTAACTTGTACTTGGATTTTCCTACTTTTGTGTAGAAAACAAGATGATGAAGTAACCCCGTACCTAAACTGTTTGGTAAACAAACTAAGTTTTCCGGAAAAGCCATTTTGACTAAAACAAACTTAAGTGTTTTGAAATCACAATGGGAAAATAGTTTGTTGTGAGGGGGAGTTCTGATTGTTTATGCCAGGTGGATAGAGAATTGAAGTGATTCTCATCAAGTTGTCATGTTTGTACAGTTTGTTTCAAATTTTCCCAGAAAATCAAAATTGAAACATATTTTGATTTTAGGGGGAGAAAAATTTTAAAAAAATTAGAAAATTTGAAAATGTCAAAAACATTGAAAAAGTCAAAACGAGTTTTGTTGTGAAAAAGAGGAAATGATAGTAAATCAGTGGACTATCACAGCACGCTAAAGAAATGTAATGTAAAATGTGATAAACGGTCTCACTGATGATGTGACGATAGGTTTTTGTACATTTAGTAGATTTATTCGGGATATAAACCTAAAATTTCAAACTTGTGAAATTTGTGGGGAACACTACTTGGATATATAGGTAACCCCTGAAATCTCGTTTGAAAGGTCTCGTATTCTGATATACTAGGTGTTTATACCCTATGATGTCTGGGGTATTATTCCGGGACTTCTGCTGAACGGTAGTTCTGACCTAGTCCTTGGCTAATACTTTCCGCAAAATGCTTGAAATATAGCATAAAGCCCTCAGTTGATTAGACAATAAAATTGATAATCATCTGTTGTAGCTGAAAAGATCCTCTAAAGGGGACACACTGCTAAGTCGAAGCTGATATCTCTCTGCTGAACGGAAGTTCTGACCTGAGATCCCTCAGTTCTCGCATCTTTCCCCTAATTTATGTACAGACATTATTGTAGTGTTCATACCTGTAAGACTGAATATTGGGATTCTGGATACGGGAGTATATTCAAGAGGTGGGACACATGAATTGAACTAAGTTCATAAAATACCTAAATAGTATCCTGAATAGATTGAAAATTGTATGAAAATTTAAGAGGACAATTATATCGTCAATCTACGTGAATCGTTTAGAACTTAAAACGATTAAAAGCTTAACGGTGCTTGTGTTATGTCTCAAAAACTGATATGATCCTCTTGCACAAACTCACAAAAATATGTTTGTTTTGCATTTAAATTTCTGTCTTTGCATTTATGTTTCATATTTTCAAAAATCCAAAAAGATTTTCGACAACTGATGGTGAAGAGCTGATTTTCAAAATCTCAAAGGCTAAACTTGATGAACATACAGGTTGGTTAAATCATTTGAAATGTTTAAAATGATTCATTAGGTTGAATCAGTAATTGAAATGTTTCAAATTTGTGATCAGTGTTTAAATTGTAAAAATTCTCAAATGATTTGTTGATTCATTAAGTTGAATCACAACTTTATTTGTTTGTGATAGAGTGTTTGAGATGATGCAGATGATGAGCTGAACAGAGAGAAGCCAGGAGATAATTTCGATGGTGGTAACAAAATCCCAGACAACTATCCTAGCAGAGTGATAGGGGGAGTCTGATGAAGGTTATAGCCAAAGAAAGTTAGATCCAGGCAGAATTCTTGAAGAAGACCGAACTATATCCGAGAATGTCATGTTGAAGACTCTCACTGAAGATTCTGTCAACATTCAATCTGTTGATACGCAAAGCCAGGTGTCGATCCCAAAAGCACGGAAGCTTGACGAAAGGGGGAGCCTGAAGATTCTGAAGATAGAGAGAGAGAAGCCCAAAGACTGTTAAAGACTGAAGTCGTTGAAGACTCGACACTTTAGACTCGTCAACATCTGAGGGGGAGTCTGTTGGTGCAGTCATCTGTCGACTACGTCTAATGTCGAGTTCGGGTTGCTATGCGGATCCGGTCAGCCATGACATCACGAGTGACATCACCCAAGTGACATCACAAGTGATGTCATGATTTCTCAATATTCAATATTGGTCGTTTATATCATGATTCAACAAGTCTTATATGTTCACAAAAGACAAAATGTCAAAGTTGAGCTTTATATTGATTGGACCAACATGAGGTCCAATGGGATGTTGCCAATCCAAGGCCCAATGAAAAGGGTTCATGTGTTGTCAAAAGTCAACAGGAAAGATTAGATGATGAAGATCGCATATATAGTCAACATGGGATTCGCTTATACATCAACAATGAGCTGAACCGCTTTAATGAACTCATGTGGATCGCCTTTACGGCATGATGAGCTGAACCGCTTTTACGTACATGTCCTTCAAGCGGTTCACAGCTACTATATATAGGTTGTTTTGTCATTTCATTTGTAACGAAGTTCGAAACTGATACCGAGGTGCTGCCGGTATTTCCTCTTACTGTAAACGCTGTAATATTAATATACAAGAGGATTAAAGTGTGATACAAGCTGTGTATACGTCCGTTTCTTTGTTTCCGCCGCTGAAACGGATTTGAGCTCTTCCGAACGACTCATTTAGGTCGAAGACCGATCCTACAATACCAGAGGAATGGATCATCATGAGGGCACCAAGAGTCAATGATCTGTATGTGTTGGACATGAGCGTTGCTACTACAACCACGAGTCAGGCTCAATGTTTTGTGTCCAGAGCAACAGAAAAAGAGTCAAGATTGTGGCACCGAAAGATGGGGCATATTCATCTAAGCAAAATGAATCATTTGGTGCATAACGATTTTCCAATTAATTTATGGGCTGAAGCTGTTTCTGCTGCATGCTATACTCTCAACAGAGTTCTTCCTGTAAAGAAGTTCAACAAGACGTGTTTTGAGCTAATCAATAACCGCAAGCCGAATTTGAAGTATCTAGAACCATTTGGGTCACCCTGTACGGTGATAGAGCCTAATGGAAAGTTTGGTCCGAAGAACATTGAGGGTATCTTTGTTGGCTATTCAAGTCCTACACGACGTGTCTTCGTTCCAAGCGAGAAGCGGATTATTGAAGCAGCGAATGTTGAATGTCAGGGGTACACTATGCCGCCACAGAATCCTGGTGATTCATGGTGTTATCATTATGACAAACTTCGGGATTCGTTTGACGTGAGAGAAGAATCAGAGGAAGAAGAAGATTTCTTTGATGAGCTGGATATTTTGCGAGAGTATGAGTCATAGCTCAGGTTTCCAGCGGAGTATTCTAGAAGACCTTGGGAGACTTCAAATGACGATGAAGCAGGTCCTAGTAATGCTGGTGAACATGATGATGAAGTTGCTCTTGGTAGTCAGTCGGAGGTGAATGATGATCAAGAAGCTGATAACATGTCAGTATTTGACCATGGTGATTCAGATCTTGAGGGGGAGCAGATCCAGTTGTCAAGTCAAACAAACCAAGTTGGTGAACAAGATGTAGAGCAAAATGTTACTAATCTGGAGGGAAATGTAGAAGTTGTAGGATCGGATTTCGACCTAAACGAGTCGTTCAGAGGCTTTCTCCTTGGTTTCAGGTGCGGAATAACAAGAAAACAAGGTAGAAACAGCAGGCAAATCACTTTAACTACTTGTTTATTGATTTGACACTGATTACACTTCAAATCTCGCACCGGCAGCACTTCGGCACGATTTCTACACAACGTTACATTTGGGGACCTCTCATAGGGTATTTATAGGATTTCTGGTCCACTCATACGGCATGTCCGTAAAAGCGGTCCAGGTCTGGTCCACTTATTCGGCATGTCCGAATAAGCGGTCCAGGTCTGGTCCACTTATTCGGCATGTCCGAATAAGCGGTCCAGAACTATAATACGCCTAAACTCTCCTGTTTTCTCGTAAAAGCGCCCTAATCTATACAATATAATAATAGACTCGATCTAAGACGAAATCAACAGATGTCGTGCACCAACAGACTCCCCCTCAGATGTTGATGAAGTCGACTATCGAGTCACAACAATACTGTGTCTTCACATCTTCAGTCTTGATCAGTCTCCGGGCTTTCTCTCTCTCTCTATCTTCAGACTCCCCCTCTCGATTTACTGGCATTCCTTTGTTCTTCAGTAACATCTTCAGGATCGTCGTCTGTCTTTTCATAGGTTTTCAGAAATGATTTCCAGGATCGAAACTTGGCTTTCTTCTATCAGTATCGAAACCTGGTTACCTGCAAAATCTTAACCCAGAAATAAATTCTCTAAATTTATACTATATATCACACAACTCTGCACTAACATATTACTCCCCCTCAAAACAAACTATGATAAACCACTTGAAGAAGGCTAGATTTAACGAAAACAGTTAAATTTACACAAACACTCCCCCTCAAATTCTGTTCATCATGTTTAGCACACGGAATTTTGAAAATCAGATCTCCAATATCAGTTGTCGAAAATCTTTTTGACTTTTTTCAAAATTATACTAAAACACACACAAAATCTTTTTGAATTTTTTTTTTTCAAGGTGAGAAAATAAAATGCAGAAATAAACTATTTACAAGCAATATTTTTGAGAGTTTGTGTAAGAGGATCATATCAGCTTTTGAGACAAATCACCAACACCGTTAAGCTTGATTTCATTTTTAGCTTTAAACAATTTACCTAGATTGTCAGTATGTTTGTCCTCTTAAATTTTCAACACAAATTTCAATCGATTCGAGATACGATATTAATGTTTTAGAGACTTAAACTTAATTGTGTATCACTCCACTTGAATATACTCCCGTATCCAGATCCCAAATATTCAGTCTTACAGGTGAATATACCACAGATGATATCTGTAAAGGGTAGATGCGAAACCGTGAGAGCTCAGGTCAGAACTTCCGTTCAGCAGAGAGATGACGGCTCGACTTTTGGTGGGTCCCCTTTAGAGGATCTTTTTGCATTTCAACAGCAGCGACTATCAATTTTATTGTTTCATCAGCATGCTGAGGGCGAAGCTTATGTTTCAAAGCTTTAGCAGAAAGTATTATCCGGGGACTAGGTCAGTACTTCCATACAGCAGAAGTCCCGGGATAATACCCCAGATATCACTGAGTATAAAGACCTAGTATCTCAGAATACGGGACCTTTCAAACAAGATTTCGGGGGTTACCCATATATCCAAGAATAGTTACCCACGAATTAAGCAAGTTTGATTTAGGTTTATATCTCGTTTCAATTTACTAAATGTGTGAAAATCTACTGACACATCCGCAGTAAGATTGTTTAACACTTTTTAAACTTTACATATCTTTAGCGTGCCGTGATAGTCCACTGATGTACTATCATTTCCTCTTTTTCGCAACAAAACTCATTTTTGAATTTTATCATGTTTTTGGCTTTTTCAAATTTTCAAATGTTTTTGGATTTTCTGAAATTTCCCTACTCCCCCTAAAATGCAAACACATTTTAAAGAAAATTTGAAAACTTCTAAATTTTTACCTACTAGAAACATAAAAAGTAAAACAAACTATACAGAAACTTGACAACTGACACTGAATCACATCAGATCGCCATTCACTAGGCATAAACAATCTGAACTCCCCCTATCACAAATCATTTTCTCATTAAGATTTCAAAACACTTAAGTTTGTTTTAATCAAAATGATTTTTCCGGAAAATGAATATGTGTTGATAACAACCACTTGTAGGTTTATCAATCTTAAAAACGGGGATGTGGTTCATCATCTTGTCTATCTTTTATCATGAATAGTAAATCAAGTACAATTTAATGTCCCTAATTTACCATTTGCAATCAAGCAATCTCTAACCCAATTGTAAAGATAACCACTTGTAGGAATGTTACGTCTACAACACCATTTTACCAATCAGGATGCCGATTCCTGCTTCGCACTTACCAACCTGGAAGCTCCGGCGTAGTCCTCTAATCCTGTAAAATTTTAACAATTACAAACACTTTCCAATCATCCTAATTAACATGAAAGATGCCGATTCCTGATCCACGATTACAAACTTGGGATCTCCGGCAAGTCAGGTTTTTCTATTTAAACAATTTCACCCAAGCCTGACTGACCTTGGGTGATTTTGAATTCTTGCTCAACAATGGTGGAAAATTTGCATCATCCATTGCTAAACTAGAATTCTCAACTTTTACCTCAACCAATGGCTCCTCTGGTTTTACCATACCAGAATCATTGCCTGAAGGTGGCTTGTCCGACTTTGACTTGTCAGATTCATCGCCGACCTTTTCTTTCTTCTTCCCTCTCTGTTCTGTCCTCAGATTTGTATCTGATGAATTCGTCTTGCTTGTTTTTGCGGCTGAGGGAATCGATTCATCAGAACTTTCAATCTTTTTGTTCGGTGAACCCGAGGACAAAATCTTCTCGAGATACTCTCTCGCTTTCTTTCTTTTCTTCCTCAGTCTGTCTTTCTGCCCCTGTGAAAGCTTGACTTTCTTTTCTTGAATTTTCTGTTCTTGAACTTTAGGTTTTAGAACCTTCTGTTCCTGGGGCTTGACTTTGACTGGAATCTTTGCCAATTTCTGAGAATTAACCCTCAATCTGTCATTCGATTTCCTTGGGCAATCTCTGGCAATGTGACCTTTGATGTTGCAGTTGTAGCACCTTCTGGTCTCATAACTCCAACTCCGGCAGTTAACAGCAATGTGTCCATGATAGCCGCATCGGTAACACACTCTGTTATCGTACCGTATACCACCTTCACACCAAACGCTCAAATCATAGCATTGTCTGGCTTGGTGATATTCCTTCCTCAAGTTTGCTGGATTTGGCTTTTGAGCACTGTGGTCCGACCTGCACCACTTATTACCAACATTTTTTGAGTTTTCATTTTTTATTTTTTGTAAATTTTGTTTTTGATTGGATGATCGATCCGATGAACTTTTATTATCTTTTTGTTTCTGTTCTGCTTTCTTCCTCAAAGGCTTTTGCTTAGAACATTCACCTTTTTCGGTCGATTGCAAAACAGTTTTCTGAAATTTTTCTTTCAAATTTAAAAACAATTTTTGTTTTTCTTTTTTAATATTTTCATCATCGGATGCATCATCACAATCTTCAACTTTGACAGAGTCAAAGTTTGTGACACAGTCACTTATTGGATTTCGACCTAAACGAGTCGTTCAGAGGCTTTCTCCTTGGTTTCAGGTGCATCATCCATGCGAAGTGATGCCGCGAACTCTTTCTTATCATCCAGAGGAGTTGATCATAGGAGAATTGCAATCGGGCGTTCGCACGAGACGTCAAATTGACAAGGGCTTAACATGTTTTTATTCTACAGTAGCACCTTTACAAACTGAATTTTCATTAAGTTGTTTTATCTCGCAGGTCGAACCGAGAACTTACAAAGAGGCGCTTACTGAAGACTCTTGGGTCATAGCAATGCAAGAAGAGTTAAGTCAGTTTGAAAAATTGGGAGTGTGGAAGTTACTTGATTTGCCGGATGGTCAAAGGAAAATCAATACAAAATGGGTTTTCAAGTGTAAGAGAGACGATAGAGGAGTGGTTGTAAGGAACAAAGCTCGACTCGTTGTTCAGGGCTTTAGTCAACACGAGGGGATTGATTTTACCGAAGTCTATGCTCCTGTCGCACGACTAGAGGCTATCAGAATTTTCCTAGCATTTGCGTCGTGGAAGAATTCTAAAGTATATCAGTTAGATGTTAAATCAGCGTTTCTTTATGGGAAGGTCAAAGAGGAGGTTTATGTTGGTCAGCCGCCGGGCTTTACTGACCCAATCCACAAGAACAAAGTTTATCTGCTGGACAAAGCGTTGTATGGTCTACATCAGGCGCCGAGAGCCTGGTACGAGACTTTGTCTCAACACCTACTCGCTAACCAGTTCATACGTGGAAAAGTGGATGCCACTCTCTTCACTAAAGTCGTTGATGGTCATCTTCTGATAGTACAAATTTATGTAGACGATATAATTTTTGGGTCAACGAATGATAAATTGTGCAAAGATTTCGAACAGGTGATGAAGCAGAAATTCGAAATGTCCTCAATGGGGGAGATGAAATTCTTTCTGGGCTTACAAGTTGAACAACTTCCTGACGGAATTTTCATTCATCAAACGAAGTACGTGCATGATATTCTAGAGAAATTTGGAATGTCAAGTTCTACTCCAACTGCTACCCCACTTGCGACTAATCATGGGAGTCACCCAGATCTCACAGGAGATAGGGCTGATGAAACGTTCTACCGTTCCATGATAGGTTCTTTGATGTATCTAACTGCTTCACGTCCTGACATCATGTACCCAACGTGCCTCGCAGCAAGATTTCAGTCTAACCCGAGAGCATCGCACATGATTATTGTCAAAAGGATATTACGTTACCTGAAAGGTACTCCGTCATTGGGTTATGGTATCCTAGGAAAGGCGATTTTACGCTCGAAGGGTATTCTGATTCGGATTTCGGATGCTGCAAAGTCAACGCGAAATCAACAACTGCAGGATGCCAGTTCTTTGGTCCTAGATTGGTTACCTGGCAGTGTAAGAAACAAACATCTGTGGCGCTATCTACATGTGAAGCGGAGTACGTTTCTGCCAGCAGTTGCTGCTCTCAGATCCTGTGGATACAGCAACAGATGCGCGACTACGGTTTGCAGTTTCTTAACACACCTCTGTTTGTTGATAATGAGGCCGCAATAAATATAACTAAAAATCCAGTACATCACGCTAAAACTAAACATATAGAGATTCGTCATCACTTTATTCGCGATTGCTTCGAGAAAAAGTTGATACAAATTGAGAAAATCCACACTGACGAACAAAAAGCTGATTTGCATACCAAAGCTTTTGATAAAAATCGGTTTCAATATTTGTTAAAACTTAATGGTATGAAATTGCTTTCGGTGTCGGATGGAATTGTGAGCGTTGATGAGAGTACTGTTGCGGATGAAGACGAGAAACAATCTGCGATGGTTTGTCGATTTTTTACGTGTTTTGGTATTTAGGGGGAGATAGATAGTTGTACATAGTTTATTTTTAGAAAAATACAAAAACAGTAAAAAATGCAAAAATACAAAAACATGATAAAATTGGAAAAGAGCTTGTGTATATAGGGAAAATGATTGTACATCAGCTAGACAATTACAGTATGCTAAAGATTTGGAAAGACAAAATGAATTAAACAGTCTCACTAACGATGTGTCGATAGGTTTTCGCACATTTAGTAAATTTATTCGGGATATAAACCTAAAATTTCAAACTTGTGAAATTCGTGGGGAACACTACTTGGATATATAGGTAACCCCTGAAATCTCGTTTGAAAGGTCACATATTCTGAGATACTAGGTCTTTATACTCAGTGATATCTGGGGTATTATTCCGGGACTTCTGCTGTATGGAAGTACTGACCTAGTCCCCGAATAATACTTTCTGCAAAATGCTTGAAATATAGCATCGCCCTCAGCAAGCTGATGAAACAATAAAATTGATAGTCGCTGCTGTTGTAATGCTAAAAGATCCTCTAAAGGGGACACACCAAAAGTCGAGCCGTCATCTCTCTGCTGAACGGAAGTTCTGACCTGAGCTCTCACGGTTTCGCATTTAACCCCTTACAGATATCATCTGTGGTATACTCACCTGTAAGACTGAATATCTGGGATTCTGGATACGGGAGTATATTCAAGAGGTGGGACACATGAATTGATCTAAGTTCTAAGACACTTAAACGGTATCCTGAATAGATTGAAGTTTGTGTGAGAATTTAAGATGATTCAGTATATCGACAATCGAGGTGAATTGTTTAAGTCTAAAATGTAATGTAGCTTAACAGTACTAGTAATTTGTCTGAAAAGCTGATATGATTCCCTGACACGCTTGCCAAAAATAAACTTGTAAATAGTTTACGTTCTGCAATTTAAGTTTTCTGTTATTTCATTTCTTAGTTTAAATCACATTAAAAATCCAAAAAGATTTTATTTCTGCTTTATTTTAGACAAACCAGAGTGGAAAGTTGATTGTCGGATTCTAGAAAGATGAAGCAGATGCAGGAGATTCTGAGCTGAAGAATGAGGAGAGCTTACATTGTTGGAAGTTTGATTGTTTTCAAAGTCACAAACAAGTTCATTAACTTGATACATGTTATTTTCAGAAAAAGTTGAAAATGTTTTTACTAAATTAGTTGGATTCGTCAAAAGATCAACCAGGGTCATTAATTTGAACTTGGTAGATTAATCAAGTGATCAGGGTCATTAATTTGGACCTGAATACTTGAGTGGATTTCTAGAGCTGATTGAATTTGTGTTTTTTTGTTAGAAAAGATAGATCGTAACGTTATTGGTTGAGTAACAGGTTTGGACTTTATTTCCCAACAGAGGCAAATTGTCAAAGCTTGAACCAGATACCTCAGATCCCAGCATACTAAGAGGGGGAGTCTGTGAAAGAGGGAGTCTGGATCAACAGCTAATGGGAGGTTTGAAGTTACAGCTAGGAGACGGTCCTGGAACCTGTAAAGAATGCATATGAAGAGAAGACAGAGTTGGAGAAAAGACAAAGACCGAAGATTCAGGAGCTGAAGTCCAATAAAGACTACGTCAACATCCAAGGGGGAGTCTGTTGATGCATAGGATGTCTGTTGACTACGTCTACATGAAGTCTTGGGTCAAGATAGGTCAACAGGAGATCTAGAAAGTCAAAATTATGTAATTTAGTATTAGGTTCGCTTTTATGGTCATTTGTAAAAGAGGTCCGCTCATAGGTCTTTAAGAGGTTCGCTTATACGTCAAAGTGTAACAGGTCCGCTCATATGACCTGTCATATGAGCGAACCATCATGGCTATATATAGTTGGTCAGTCTGAGCGGATCTCATATGCGTGATTGTTCTCTGGAGCGAAACTCTGTCAAAATCTTGTTAGAAGGCAATAAAAGCAGTGGAATTGAAAGGACGAGCTGTTGTAACCTTGTATACTCTGTTTCCGCCTTTGTATATGAGGATGAGCTACCTTGACTGACTTTTCAGGTCAAAACAATGGTCCAACAGGTATGGAGAGTTACCCCAAAAATGACTTGCAAAATGATTTCATAGAAAGGGGCTATGAAGGTCAAATGGTGGGAGCAACACTTTTCAAAACAAAGTTCCCACCTGAAATGAAATTCTTTTTCTATACTCTCTTGGTTTACTTGTTTGCAAAGACCATTGCTTTTAATGAAATTCCCCTACAAACTCAGTACCTGGGGTATGCTATTTTGAGAAATTCAAATCACAAGCTATCCTAGATACTGTTTCTTGATCTGGTAGCAAACTTAAGGGCAATTGTGACAACCCGAGTTTTCAAGGTCTCTACTCGACTTAATACCTGTTTACAAGTGTTGTTTTTATATATATGATGCTCACTAAGTGTGTTTGTTGATATATGTCTGGTATGAATAGAATGTGATATAATTAATAAAATATAGAACCTTGGTCGAAAACACCCCCCCCCCACGAAAACACCCCTGACGAAAACAAGGGGGTTTTCGCCAACTAGTAGGCTGACGAAATCCCTTTGGATTTCGTCGGAGATTTCACCACCAAGGGGGTTGGGCCCAAAGTCAGACGCGGCCCAATGGCCTAATTTATTTGCTTAAACACGTTTATGGTTTACGAAATAGTTTATTGTCAAACCCTAGCTTTCAAACGACAGTTCCTTTCTTTGTAAACTCCTCCTCTTTTGCAAGTCCTTTCCCTGCAATCAAACCTCTCGACCTCGTGGTTAGTGCACCACCTTTACTATTAATTGTTGCGGAAAATTGTTTGATGGTTATTTGATTGGAATCACTTTTGTCTATTTATTTGGCAATCATGGATTAACTGTTAGTGTGTAATGATTGTGATCATATGATTTGAAGAGATAGATGTGTTAGGAACCCTTATAATCTGATGTAAAATCGGTTGTGTTACGCAGATTGGTTATGTTCAAATTGATATTGATGATCTTGATACATTGATGGTACGATGATAGACGATTAGCAGATTAGGGTTCTATGTGTAATCATATGTCGAATGTATGGTGATCGTAACAACTTGCTGATGTTGAATGATGATTGAATGATAATCATGATTGTACAGTGATTGAGTAAATTATTCTGATTGATCAATTGTTTATCGAAGTCGTTGAAACTGTTAGTGATGATTAGGGTTGTTGTATTGCGTAACTGTCATTGCTGATGCTGTTGTAGTCGACGAAAACACAGGGGCCAACGAAAACGCAACACCAGACGAAAACACTAGGTGTTTTCATCACACCTGAAGCTGACGAAAACCCTTGGGATTTCGTCGCCTGGGGGTTTTCGTCCAAAGTGATTTCGTCCCAGGTGTTTTTGTCACAAGAGGGATTTCGCCAGATAGGGGATTTCGCCAAGCATGTGATTTCATCACATGTATTTCGTGTGTATTCTAGCACGGTAACACTGTTAGTTATAAACTCTGTTAGTTATAAACCCTGTTAGTTTATTTACTCTGCTAGTTTATTAACTTGGTTAAGTTTATTAATTCTGTTGAATCTGTTAACCTTGGTAAGTATGTAACTCTGTTAAACATATTAACTCTGTTAAGTTATGTATGTAACTCCGTTAGTATCTTAACTCTGTAAAGTCATTAACTCCGTTAGGTTTGTTAAGTATGTTAATTTATAACACATGTTAGAATTGACTAAGAACTCAGTTATATGAAGTATGATTGCATGACCATGAAATAACTGTTGTGTGTTACTTGATGATGATTGCTTAAGCACACTTTGTGAGATAGATTGCATATGAATCGTTACGAACTTAAACTGATTGTGTATACGTGCATACTATAGGCCTTGACTGATTGCTTGTGAGCACATGGTTTAGCATACCGAGCAAACCAAGGTGAGTTCACACTTTCACAAGGCATGGGATTCCCATGGGTTGGGAATGGGTAAAGGATTTAAACCAACAACGCGTGATATCCTGGTTTGGAACACGTACACACCCTCTTATTGAAGGGTGACAACATATGATAAGGATTTAATTGGAAACTGCATGATCTCCTGGTTTGGAACACGTACCACCCTCTTTCTGAAGGGTGACAACATGGATTCTAGACCAAAAATCTATCATTAAGTCCCTCATTTGTATATCGACTTAATCGTCGGGCCAATGGCGAGCGGGTCATTAGTTAGATAACGCTATTTAGGTTTGACAAGCCTCACACCGTGCCACAGAGGACCGGCGTGAACTAATGGATTTGGGCACTAGTCAATGATGATAGACATTGACGTCAGGGCACCAACTTATTTTTAGTCAGTGGTCGATATGGTAAACAGGTCTAGTGGTTAACATGGGGAAGCCCCCACCAACTATGGATATGTTTGGGAAACAGGGTAAACTGATTAACTTACGACTTACAAATGAACTCTTGGTTTTTAAAACAACTTAACAATGAACTCCAACTGTGAACTCGCTCAACTTTGTTGTTGACTCGTTGTTACATGCCTTGCAGGTCATTAGATGCTTATGGAGCTTGCACGAGGAGGACAGGTCGTTGTGGGATATGGACTGTTATGTCCTATGCTTAACATTTGAACTTTAAACTATGTTTTGGCTATTTAAACATTACTATGCTTCCGCTGATTTCTTAAACATGTTTGGTTTATTTTGAAACACCAATTATATTGTGCTTGGTTTTAACTACTTAATTGTATTGTTCAATATGATTGGTGGCTTGATCCTGGTCAGCCACGCCTCCAAGCGGTGATACTCCGCGAGTGGATTTTGGGGGTGTGACAGCAATTAAGAGAGGGACTGACATCCTTTTCTAATCTATACAAGGTTGTTAAGCTTCTACTTAAAAAATATTTTAAGACAAGAGAGCTTTGAACAAGGTAAAGCACTTGAAAGTAATAGTCTTTCAAATGAGACTTTTACTGACATGATGGCCAAAAGCCAAGAAAATGTGCTAAAAGAAATTGTTTTAGAAAAACCAAGCAACAGTTGTTGAAACATGTGTTGCTGAGCACACTGCTCCTGGTGAACATGGTGCACAACCCAGCACTGTGGAACCCACACCAGACATTTCTATACAAACCACTTCCATATCTATCCCCAAATCCAAAAGAAAAACCAAAAAGAAAGGGTCTCTATAGGTTGAGATCCAGAGATACCTGATGTAACACAAATGCAGCTAACATATGTTGTTACTTCCTCGCAACAGATGCAAACATCTCCACCCATCCAAACTCCTCACTCATCCTCATAAAAGGAGAGTGTTGTAAGCACATGGGACACAAATTAAAGGGGAGATATATCACTTGAATATATCTACTCAAGTCCCTCTCCCAAGGCTGCTTCTCTTTCCACTTCACTACCCACTACATCTGCTCCATCACCACTTCAAAAATTGCTTGATGCAATTGATACATCTGACTTGCACATACCTAGTTCCTCCAAAAAACAAATCAAAGAGAGTGCACTTCAAAAAGTGACTAGGGCAAGTTCAGGGATCATTGTTATTCCACAAGCAGAGGAGGCAACACCTCATGTGTCTCAAGAGATACTGGAAAGTATTTCAAGTGGGGTAACTACTACAACTGTAGAGACAACAGTCTCACAGTTGGACAATGGTTACATTATTTAGACCCCCTTAAAGGCAACAATTGTTGAGACAATCGTCTCTTTACCAGTTGGAAGTCCCTAGTACCAAGAAAAAGGGGTACCTACTTCAAGAGTAGGTTCAACCACCTCTGGTGGGAATTCAGATGATCATATTAACTTAGGTGATGGATTAAATTACCCTGAATTGATAGAGAAAGTTACAAAATTGGAGACATCTGTTGCTGAGATTAAAGAAATGATGAAAATTTTGGTTCAAAACTCTAAAACTCCACCATCAAATCCAGACATTGCAAAAGAAATGTGGGCTCATGTTCAACCACACCTACATCTTCAAAAGCAAGATGCTTAAGAATATTCCATACAAGTAGAGTTGATAAGACAAACATTGGATGCTAAGTACAACGATACTCAGGAAGAAGTTAAAGCCATTAAAGACTTTATCTTTGAAAACACCTCTAAAACTCTCACTATCCCTAAATATGAAGATGATGCCAAAAAGGGGGAGGAGGAATGCATGAGGAAGCTCCCACCCCAGGTCCAAAAGGATGGAAAAAGGCCTGACAATGCTGCACTCAAAATGGCAAGAAAAGAAGAAATTGCCAAAGAAAAAGGATACAAGGGAAGTAAACATGCAGATAACAGTGCAAGAAATTATTGAAAGAAAACAAATTCAAGATAACTAAGATTCTTCAACAGAGGTTCCAACAGAGGTTAAAGAAAGCACTGCTGCACCTATCTAAACCACTACCACACCTATCACCACTCAAACCACTACTCCTATTGTCCAAACATCTGTTGCCACTACAAAAGTGACAACAGAGGTTACAACTACCCAACCACCAAAATTAACACACAAGTCCTCTAAAGGACATCTTAAAAGAAAACCAACCACACCACTCCCTCAACCACCCACATCTCAAACCAGAACTAGGAGAACTAAATTCATCGTCCAAGATGATTATGAAGAAACTCTTGATGCATCTCCTATCAAAATAACCACCACTACTACATCTCAACCATCCACAACCACAACCACTGCACTCACCATTACATCAGCACCCACAAAACCTTCGCTTGACCCACTAGAGTCGGAGAATGTATCACATGAGATACAATCTTTCTACTCCATAAATGACATCAACTAACTTACTTTTCCATCCTTTAAAAGATATAAAAAGCCCAAAAATGTACAAGAGTACCTAGAACTCAAAGTTAAACAGGCTGAAAATAATTTCTTTCAAAAGCAAAGGAAAAGTGATAAGGAGGCACAACAAATCATGTCTGCAGAATTCACTAAAGTGAACAGACTTGAAGACTTCGCAAAAGATGTCAGCCAAAAGGCTTCTCAAGAACCAGTTAGCAACGCTGACCTCAAAAAGGAAATAAGGGAAGACTATCTGGATTTTATCATGAAGAACAAACCTTATAGAGCTTTAAAAGCTCAATTCTTTGGTTGGACTACAGAACTCTTCTGGAAGAAATAACAAGGATTGAGATGCTAAAGCTCAATCCAGACATCAAGCCCACTCCTCCCAACTGGGCTTTAGGTAGAAAACCTGTTGGTCAAAAGGCAGTTGAGTTAAGAAGAATGAAGGAGGAGATAGTTGTTGCAAAGTATGGAACAATGCAATCCATGGCTAGGTGGGATGAGACAACAATTAGGGAAACTTATAAGAAATTAGAAGCTTTAAGAGCCAAAGATCCCTAAGTCCCCAAAAATCCTAATTATGACGACCTACCTTTCAGTTCTATGGCTAACACATATGAACTTCCATCTGCAAAACATGTACCCTCAATGGTAAGAAGCCATATAAAAAGACAGATGGATATGTCAGCAGAAGATCTAAAAAGATTTGAAGATGTTATTATAAAGGAAGGGATAAAAAACATGATAATGTATGGGCATCCTGATGCCAACCCAGCAGAACTGTTTGGGAAAATCTTGGGAATACATATTCCACCACCTCTTCCAATAACACCACTCCCAGTAACCTCATCTACCTCTGAAATTCAAAAATGGTCCTCAGAAAAAGCCAACCATAAATTGACAATAGTCAGGGCAAATGGGTAAGTGAAAAAGACTTCAATGAACAGTGTGATGAGCTTAAAAAGTGAAGATCAAGATCTACTAAATCTTCCATGAGAAAGGGATGCCTATGACATGCTTTCTTAAAGATTTGATAAGCAACTTAAAGCCCAAATTAGAAGCATGAAGAAGAGGAATATTAATTGAACTAATAAACATCTATTTTGGCGTCATCTATTCTAGGGGGAGATTGTTGGACCTATAGAAGAACAGATGATATTCAAAAGCCAAAACATGAACAACTGATCAAGAAATAAACAAAAGATTGATTTAGTCTCTCCCCAAAGATAGTGAATCTTAAACACCTAATCAAAACATCTGTTGAAGAACAAAGCAAACATATGATCGAGACTTTGAACCGTTGTTCAAGAAGAAACAACAACTATTGAAGGCTAAAGTTTGTTGAAGCCAAATGTCTGATAAAGAAGACCAAACATCTGTATGGCCAAACAGATGTTTGGATCACAACAATAGAGGATGGTTTCCCAATGTAACAATATTTATCTTATCAGTTTTAGACTAGTTAGAACAGATGATAGGATTTGCAAAGATGTTTGTAACATCTGTGGAATCTTTTCTGTTAGGTATGTTAAATGTCACTATTAGGGTGATGTCAGCCAATCATACAACAGTGCTTTCGTATTTAGTATAAATAGATCACACATGTTAGTGATCTATTTATCATACACATCACCTTTTCTCTTGAACGAACTGAATTGTTACGTGATCGGCTGAGAGGGAGTCTATAGAGTCAACTTTTGTAAAACCTCTTGTAATCTTTTGAGTTATAATTGAAAAACAATTGTTGACGGTGACTTTCTACTTATGAATTCTATTGTTATTAATCAATATTTGTTTACAAGTATCAAACTCAGTTCTAACACTTTCGTAAACACGTGGGCCCCCGCCATTACCGAGCTTTTGCATGGTCTACATATGTCCACCCATTGACATACACTTAACAAAAAAAAAATCATGAAAAAGATATATGATCCATGATTATGGTGATATGAAATGATGTTGGAGGGTATCCATGACTTAACGCGGACTCGTTGACTTATCAAAATGTTGTTAGTTTAAGTGACGTTTGGTGTGACATGCTTTGGTCTAATACGTATCAGTACTCATATCGTTAGTCCCCAGGTAGGCAAATTGGTCCTTATTGGGTTTATATGAATGCCAGCCTAGACAGGACATCCTAACTACCGGTACTTAACCCTTCCAGTTACTACATGTTCGTCACATAAACTCACTTTAACAAGATTGAAAACTCAAATGAAATTCGAAATTCAAAAATGAAATAAATAAAATCCAATAATAATTGAAAAGTAAATAAATCAAATTAAAACTTTAGGTAAATGGATAGGAACAAAATATTAAAAGGTATAATATATATATATATATATATATATACATGTCTATATATATATTATATAGTGTGTGTAACGTGACAAGGATAGAAGATAGAATAATATTATACTTTGGAAAAACAAATAAACACTTATAAATATGTAAAGAACATAATACTAAGCATATAATGATTAAAAGTGATCATGTGCATATGTGTATGATAAATATTTAGAAACTGGGACAATTAAACAAATAAGCACATAAGGTACCTAAGGTACTTAATAACTGTAGTATAAGTCTAAGAGTCTAATAACCTAAACCTAATTCCCAATAGCCAATGGCTCTGATACCAATCTGTCACACCCCACCCGCAACAGATAGATACGGGGCATGATGATTGTCCATGCCTCACGACACTATTATACATTTAAATATTTAAAGCAACCAAATAAATTGTCACACAAAACATAGAATTATCCAAATATTTAAACAAGAACAAATTACCATGAAAGAAAATCCAATTATTTATATAAGACACATCCTATATGTCTTCATCTTGAACTCATTTCACACTTGTGTACCTGTATTATGCATAAAATAATTTTTTGGGTTAACAATAAGTTGGTGAGTAATTCCTATTTTTGTTTTAAAACATGATTTTTAAATTATTTTTGATAAAAGGTTTTAACATGCTTTTCCATGATTAGTATATAGGTCATAATATTTCAACAAGTCATACAAGTAAACATCTATACAAAATAAACAACCAAGTGAATATATGATTTAAATGAATATATAATAACTCGAATATATCACTATACGAGACTCGAGCCCCAAAGAGCGAATCTAATGATGGTGGCGGTAATAGGCTATAACCCATGACCGTGGGGAACCTAGTCAGCCGTAAATTCACAATGAGATGCTAGAATACAATAAACTGACATCACATGACAATAAAAATAAAATACAAGTATACATCCATATAACAACACATTGAAAGTTGCATATTAAAGATAAATAAATAAATAAAATACTCGAGCCCCAAAGAGCGAATCTAATGATGGTGGCGGTAATAAGCTACAACCCATGACCGTGGGGAACCTAGTCAGCCGTAAATTCACAATGAGATGCTAGAATACAATAAACTGACATCACATGACAATGAAAATAAAATACAAATACATCCATATAACACATTGAAAGTTGCATATTAAAGATAAATAAATAAAATGAAAATATGACATGATATACCCCAAAGATTTAAATTGTAAACAACGGAGGAAAGTGATAGAATTACTCATGGGTTGCATTTCGGGTGATCCTAAATAACTGCACGATTGTTAAGAAAGGAAAATTCCACGAACAAAATCGTTACCCTGGAAATATATAAAAATATACTAATCAACCAAAAAAATAAATTATAAAGTATTACTATCCTAACCCTAAATTAATATTGAAATCTTATTTAACATTTTAACACATCTAATATATTATATATTAAAGTCCTTATATCTAGATTTTCATTTGAGAGATATGCCTAAGTGTTTTTTAATATAAATTTTCACTTTTTAAGCCAAAATCTTTAACTTACACTAATCATTGTTTTATATATAATAAGCATAAATTTCTTTGTGAAGTATAGTCCCGTCTATCTATATTATGTTGTGTTCAAAAATACCATCTCTGCTAATTAAATCAAATTTCAACATCGTGATTTATACAATCCAAATTCATGTCTACATTATATTTCTTTGTATCAATTTAAAAGATTAAACTAAAATTTATATAATCTTCAATTTTTATTATCGATAAATAAATCATGAAAATCTATGTATCTATACTATATAATAAAAGAAACCAATAAGTGACACGTATCGCTTATTGAAGGCGTCTACATTTGTAATTTCCTGCCTTTTCATACTTATCTCATATCAATTAATTAAATAATAAATAATCAATTAATATTAAATCTTATCTTACTTTGAATAACGGATATAATCATTCTATTTTTTCTAATAATATATTATCTTCAAATTTAAGTTATAAATTAAAGATATTTTTTAAATAATAACACAAAACAATAATCTTAAACTTAAAAAAACAATAATACGCTCATATAAAAAATTTAAAGTACAAACAAAATATACAAAATAACTTATTAGACATTAGATCAAACTTAAAAAAAAACACTAATTAGGAAGAGAAGCTAATAATGTAACTCTGTTTTTGTTTTTTCAAATTGGAGTTCTAATCAATTCGAATTAAACTTAACCAAGTTTGTAATTTGATTCGAATTAAACCGAACCAAATTTATGATTTTTTAAACGAATCCTATAGCATATTATTTACTATACAAAATTACATTTATTTAATCCGTGTAAACATGGAGTTTTTAAAGATATAACTTTTTTTATTATTTAGTATATATTCGCCCCGCTTGCGGTATACAAGGTTACAAAATTACATTTATTTAATCCGTGTAATACATAGTGTTTTTATAGATATATTTTTTTTTATTATTTAGTATACATAATTAGATTTATTCAACCCGTACAATACACGGATTTTTATTATTTGGCATATAATATTACATTTATTCAATACAATATATGGGGTTCTTAGAGATATAACTTTTTATTATTTAATATATAAAATTACATTTGTTCAACTCGTGTAATAAACGAGTTTTTTAAAGAATAATTGTTTTAATTTAGTATATAAAATTACATTTATTCAACCCGTGCAATACATGAGGTTCTAACCTAGTTTTATATAATTAAGAAAAAAACATATTCGTGTATAATGGTGTTAATAATTTGTGTTATTGGATTTTAATAATCTTAAGTTTGAACTGTTGGTCAATAGTAATACCAACTTCAAAAAATCCCTCCAACAGTCCCAACTTGTAAGAATTTAACCCCTAATGAACCTTTTTCCAACATAAGTGCACTTAAATTATTTAAGGAATCTTTAGGTGCACTTGAATCTATTGAGGAGTTCAAATTTTTATATGTTAGAAAAGGATAAATGGGGTCAAATTCTTACAAGTTGGGATCATTAGAGAAAATTTATAAATTTGGGATTAATTTAGGATTATTAAAATCCAATAACCCTAATAAATTTTATATTTTATGAAATTTTCTACGATATATTTTTTCATTTAAAATTCATATTAAATCCAAATGAAGTACTAATATTCACCAAATTACACAACCTAATCTAACATGGCAAGGAACAATACCCTACTATCAAATTTAACAATACATGGGTCTAAGATTAAAAATCCCTAATATATATAAACTAAGAACCCTAGTTTTTTATAAGATTTCAATTCGAAATTTAAAGGCCGTCTATCACAGAATTTGATAGAGGTGTTTTGTAGAGCTCAGAAAACTAATAAGACTTGGCTGGAATTAGCTGATTTGGTTTACGTATGAAGGAGAAATTGTTGTTTGAAGTCTATAGCCTTAGAATTGTTCTTGGTAAAATTAAGTGGAATCGTTGTATGTTAATAGAGTTTGATAGTGAAGGTTAAGGTTACGTATAAAAGGTGTTATAATTCCGATGGTACTGATTTTATGCATCAATTGGACGTATTTGCTAGGAACCCCTTTGGTGTTCTTTAGGATTTTAATGGAGACCTAAATTAAAATTCATTACAATAATTTGGATGCATATGGAATGATTATATGAACCATACTTTACTCTCCATTAATTTCGATTTAAATGCAATAAAAAACAAAGTTAAAATGACGTATTTAGAGTGTCTTTAAGTCTACTTGGGTCGCAAAATCCATAGGATTACATTTTAGGTTGAGTTCTGTGATGAAGGAGATGGGGGGGTTTGGTTTTGGGTTTGGTTTATAAGAAAAAGAATCAGATATTAACCAAAATCAGCACGTGGCTCATTTGGTCCCTGCGTCGTTTTTCAGCCCGGTTCTTAAAACCAATTTATAATATTTACACTTTAGTCCCTTAGGTTTATCACTTGATCCAATATAATTACCAAACTCTGTTAGGGAATTCCTTTGTAAATTCTAACCTAGTTTGATATTATAAACTAACTCCATTAAATAATTTCTTTTGTAATCTTAACAAATTAAACTTATGAAATTTATGTTTTAAACTCGTAATCACTTATTTTAATTAAAATAAATTCCCCAAATATTGCAACAAATAAGAAAAATATAATTTCGCATTTTTATTTAACATGCTAAAGTTCCGGGTTATAATCCGAGTCGAGTTTCAGAGATCTGTTTTTGACGAATGTTACAAGTGAAGAGATGTAACCCTAGTCATAATCACCAACTTTATCTCTTTTTTTTCTAGAAAGAGGATGTAGAGAGAGAGAGTTGTTGGACTTGGATTTAAGTGAAGATTTCAAAGAGATCACATCTTGGAAGTTGTTTCTCCTTGATTCCTAATCATTCTAGCAATAAATTTGTCAAGATTCGGGTAAGATACCGAGGTCGTCCAAGGACATAAGAGCTTTCAATACCGGAATATCGTCAACGTCTAATCTAAACTAATTTTGAGAAAAGATTTTTTTAGACAAGTAAAACTAAAACAAGAAAATAAAATATAAAAACGATAGACAAGATAGAATCACTTGGTTCTGACTCATCTTTTATGTATCCTTTGATGATTTCCGTACTTTGGGTTTTTTAAGAGATTGTCTTAGTTACAGTGGCATGTCCCTCGTTTGGGGCAACGCTACCCTCAACCATATAGCAGGGATATAGTCCCGCAAGGCCGGAATATTGAAAGATAATTAAGTAAGTTATTAATGCAAAATGTGGCATGTCCCTCTTTTTGAAGCAACGTTACTCTCGGCCATTTTGTTCTGAGTTAGCAGGGATACAGTCCGCAAGGCCGGTTTAAAGTTTTAATAGTAGTTTATGTATAAGGGATTCAAGCCGTTCTTACTTCCCTCGATTTGATGCTATCTGCCTCAAAGGAAGTCCTAACAAGCTTGAATCAAGTCCTCGCTAGATCTATATAGACACTGAACGAGCCAAGAACTTTACCCAAACCACCCTTCTAACCCCTTTCCAGGCAGTTAACGTGCTTTATATAAACCGTAAAGACACAAATGAGTGAATAAACAAAACATGAAGAGATGATAGAATAAAGTTCACTTTCAATATAAAAAACTAGTTATTAAAGTCATTAATACATACCCAATTAAAAAGTTAACCAAAGCTTGGAAATAAAAAGTAATACATAAAAGATTTGTCTTCACCAAGTGATGTAAGATATTAGCCAAGCATGGCCTTTGTTTGACAAAAAAAAAAAAAAAAAAAAAAAACTCTTACAATCAATCTTGGATCCTGAGACTACTATACACACTCTAAAGATGGATGACAGAGGAATTTGGTGGATGATGGTGGTATTGTGGTGGTGGAGTGACATGTGTGAAAGAAGTGGTTTGCCAAGGGATGAATTGCAATTGAACCAAGCACCCCTATTTATAGCTGGTAAAAGGCCTAGCACACGGCTCCGTGCCCGAAGGGCACGGCCCCATGTTTCCTTCTTTTCTGTCTTCATATAATAAGCTGTGTCAGTCCGTATGGTCACATGGCCCCGTGTGTCAGAGGCACGACCTCGTGGCCTTGTACTTCCTATAATATTGAAGATTTTGCATATCTGAGAGTTGACCACGACTCGTGTCCATGGGACACGGCCCCGTGTCTCTTGTCCACTTCTGTTTGTCTTTTCTTCATGGAATCTAGAGTGGCGCACGACCACATGCCTTGGTAGCACGGCCCCGTGTCTGTCTTCAGATTTGATGTTTTTGGTCTTAGGGTGGAGCTCGAAGGGTCGGTATGATGTGTCAACTTCTCTTCTTTTTTATTTATGTTGATTTTTGTAGTTAATTTGTTCCATTTGTACATTTAAGCTCTTTTAATCCTGAAAATCAAAAGTATAAAAGAAACACACTTTTTCCAACATTAGTACATAAAAGAGTTGATTTTATACTTTATTTGATAGAATTTACATGTAGCATTTTGCGCATATCAACATCTCAAACCAAAAACGAAAATATTGTCGTTTAAGGCCAAATGTGAGCATTTTTTCTTTGCCCGAATGCTTTTCATGGGGAATTCCAATTAAAAAATGAATTTTCAGAACAACTAACATTATTTGTTGGTCAAGCTCTTACTAACGTATTTGTATTGTGATATGCCAAAAGACGTGTGACAAGTTTTGTGTATTTCCTAAACACATGATGTCATTTGGTTAATGGTTTCGTCCTTAGACAATGTATAGTTCTTTACCTAAATCAAAAGAGGCACAACATAGGTATGTTTTAGTCTCATAGAACAAATTAATTATATAAACATGTCATATTTTTCTTTCAATATTTGGTCTTTTAAGGAAATATATTATTTTTCAAAAAATTTTCTTAATTAGTAATTTAACTATTACATAATTACAAGATCACCTAAAATAGTTACACTTTTTGATCTTTCTACATGTAAATTCAATTAAAGCATGGCATCTTAATCCAGAAATGAAATATCTATGCTAGAGGCCAAACTGTCAGTATATATCCTTGGTCGCATAATTTTCATTGGAAATTAGAATTATGAAAGTTGAATTCCGTGGACACATGATATCAATGGTTGGTTACATTGCATAACCTTCGTTGTAAAGTGCCAAAAACATTTGAAAATTACATTACTATTACCTTTTAAATATTCGTTAATATATTTTGTTTGAAAACGGTAAGCTATTTAAAAAAATCAATTAAAACAAAATCTTTTCATTTACATTCAATAAAAAACGCCACATCTTAAACCAAAAACAAAAATATTGTTTTTTAATGCCAAACCGTGAGAATTTATCTTTGCTCATGTGTTTTCTAAGGGGAATTCCATTTAAAATGTGAATTTTTCGGACACATACATGACATCAATTAGTTGGCAAGGTTCTTACAGGCATATTTACGCCGTAAATGCCAAAAATGTGTGATAAGTGTTGTGAATCCATGGACACATGGTTTGATTTGATTAGTTTCATCCTTGGACATCATATCTTTCAAACCCGAAGCCAACAAAAGCACAACATATTTGTGAATTCGTCTGATAAAACAAATTAATAATGTAAATAGGTCATTTTTTCTTTCAATATTTGCTCTTTTATATATATAATCTTTGGAAATATCAAGAGGGCTTTAAAAAGGGTAGGTTTTGGCTAGGGTAGGGATTTTTTATTTAAAAAGTGGCTAAAGGCGTAAAATGTCGGTTTTCTTTTGAAATCGTTTATTTTGTGACTTACATATAAACTAAAGGCTTATAAGCAATAAATTTTCTTAAGTGGCTAAAGGCGTAAAATGTCGGTTTTTGTCACACCCCAACCGATGGCGGAAACATCGGGGCGCGGCACTCAGTGAAACAGATTGTCCAAGAGAAATCCATAACAACTAAATTACCAGATAATTAATATTATGTCCCATACCATAACTTATCAAAGTAAAACATTTATTACAGACATAGATATCTCAAGGCAAATCATTGTTCCGACAACTCAGAATTTAAATTGTTTGTTTCTAGACCCATCCTGGCAAATCATTGTTCCGACAAATCAGAATTTAAATTGTTTGTTTCTAGACCCATCCTATCTTGATTCCACAAAAGACAGCAGTCAAAGCACAACATCCTAAACACCTGTCACATACATAAAAATAGAGGTCAATACACATAGTGTAAAGATGAGCATACAAGTTTAATAGTATAATAGATTGCGAAAGCGTTTACGCATAACCAACATGTAACATGCAGCAAAGTGAAGCTAGTAGGTTATCGACAATGAAATATGCACAGACGTGACTGCGAGTTGTAGAATGCGCAACACATATACCCACTGGGACACGTGAAGTAAAGCCCTTAACAACCCCTGTCCACGACAGGTGCTGAGTCCAAACTATAGTACTATCGTTGCTAAGGTGTCAGGCAACAATCACTGTGTAAACATAACATACAAGCATTCATCGAGTAGCACGTATAACATGCAGTAACGGTTAGCGTATAAAAGTGTTTACGTTTTGTGATCGATGTGATTTGAATAAGTAACGTATGTAACACCCAAAAGTGCGTAAAGCAAAAAGGGATCGAGTATACTCACAGATCGTGTTTAGTAAATAAACACTCTCTTGGATTGAAGGGAGCGCTGAGAGATTAGCCTGAACAGTTAATGATAGCATAAGCGAAGAACGGCGCGTTAAACGATGCAAGTGAACTGAGTGACGAATGGTCATCCAATCAGATGACAATCCGAACAGATGGTCATTCGATCGAATGACAATCCATTCAGACGGTCATCCGGTCGGATTGACATTCGTTTGGTATGGATGTGTTTGTGTATGATGGCATTGAATTTTTCGTTATAGCGTTTTAAATACAGAGAAGTATCTCTACCTTTCAGGTCGTTCGAACGAACGGCAGTCCGATCGGATGGCGATCCGTCCAGCGAGACATTTCTTAGAGAACAAGTTCACAGCAGGATGGTCTTCCGATCGGATGGTCTTCCGATCGGATGGAAATCCGTTAGAACTGATATGTTTTGGAAATGTTGTAAATATTTAAGTGTTGATGACCAAGTGCAATCCGATCGGATTGTCGTTCGATTGGATGGCAATCCGATCGGACGACAATCCGTCCAACAATCTGATTGTTTTGAAAACTTGGATTTGTTGCTAAGTTCGAAAAGTTTGCGGTTTGATCGAGACGGTATGACCACGTGTTAAACAACGGGAACTCCACCAAGACCCAGGTTACCCGATCGAACGAGAATCACCCCAATCCGATCAGTTACCATTTGTGACGGTTGTTCATGTTCATCCCGCTAAGTCGATTGTCTCGTTTGATAGAAATTAGATCTTAGACCGACACATTACTAGAAAATGAGTGGAAGGCCTGAACGAGCTCCGATTCTATCAGTTTTGAGTGCATTGAGTGTAAAAGAGTTGAAAGAAAGTTATGAAACCATCTTTCAATCCTTTGAAAAAGTTTAGATCTATGTGAGAACAGTGTTAAATCATGTTGAAATCCTTTAGATCTAAGTTGTTCTTGGTGGAATGGGGCCAAAACTTGAAGTTCATAAGAACTCCATGATGACATCATCCTAGAGCACCTCAAATCCGCTGATTTCACGGTTAAAAGTGAATATTCAAATGTGAAAATGATGAAGAAGTGTGTGTAGATGATAGATGTACAAGAGTTGAGTTGAAAACTTACAAGAATCGCGAGAAATCGAGAGAAAAGAGGGCTGGAACGTGCTGGTCGAACGAGAGAGCTGTCACATCACTGTTTGTGATGTGACAGGGGTTATTTATAGGTTGCCAAAAGACGAAAGTAGGGTACAAGTAATGGATCGGATGGCAACCCAATCCCTACGGATAACCATTCGATCGAAGTAATCTGGCGAGTTAGGTTTCGATGTTTCGTTTCGAGTGTTGAGCGCTGCGATGCATTTAAGCGAGTGTGCGATGCGATAGTATTAAACAATAGCTACAAATACTATATCTAACATACAATCATCATAATTAACTTGCATTTAACGTTTGTGATTAGATTGCGTTGCGATTAATTACTACAAACATAAAGTGAGCATGCACAAGTAACACATAAATAGCACACACACGTAAAATAATATCCAGAACACATAGTTTGAGTTGCGATGCGATAGCGATGCGGTCAGCGATAAACTGATTAGCAATTAACGTACGATTAAACCTCGATTATTTATAGATACTCCACATAATACAACTGAAGCAAACAAATAATATAATTCGATTACAAGTCAAGGTGTACAATCAATAGTTATTCAAGGAGAGACAGATCGTAATTAGCAATCTTTTCTTCCTTTGACTTTGACTTTAACTTATACTTTGACTTTCGAAACACGGGGTGTTACAGTTTTCTTATTGGCGTTTCAGGTACAAACGGGCATAAAGAAGTGGTCTTATGATGCTTGGATGGGAGCTCGTACCTTGCTGAAACAAGCTGGAGTAATGAGGATTTGAGAAAGAAACAAAAGAGATAAAATCACGCTCCACCGTAGCCAACGGCTAGCGCCGTAGGTTACGGTGATACCTGAAGCCCATTTTGTTTACCGTAGTCCAGTTATGATGCGCCGGGGATTGGTTGCCGATGTAGGCTACGGCAGGCGCCATAGCTTATGGCGGTTGGCTGCGTAAAAGATGTAACTGCCCCAATTGATGACTTTTAATTGTGCCTTTTCACTTCCAATCATTCCCATTCGGTTACACAGCAGTTCCAGGCGATTTTGGCTTATCTTCTTGGTGAAAAACATTATTTCAAAACAATTGTTTTGGGTTTTGAATTCATATGAACAATTACTCTTATGTGATGATGATTTACCAAGGCATGAGTGGCTAAACTATTGGTGATCATCCTAGATTGAAGGTTTGTTTGAGACATTTGTGTTCTTGTTTGTATTTCTAGAATAATAGACTTGCAATTGTGTTTGTTTATTATGGTGTGTTGATTTTTTTTGTAAATTGTTGATTGATGTTTTAATCTTAGTCTAAACCATACGTTCTTGGTGCCATTGGCAATCTAGATATCATGGGAGGGTTTAGGGTTGGATGTTGATTAATTGGTCATCGGGTAACAACCTCACATTTTTTTAATCCGAGTACTTAGTTCCCTTTTATCACAAACAAATAGCTACACATGAGCCATGTCTATGTGGTTCTTTCTTGTTGAACTTGAATATGAATGCCAATTGAAACCGGAAATCTAGGATGGTCGCTTTTCCCTAAACTGTTTACAAAACCGATTGTTAATTTGCAATTTAATTAGTTAATTTTAGTCTTAAAACCAATCAACAAAATTCTAAAATTACTTTTCTTGCAACATAGTTTAATCTAGTTAATTAGTAAACCATTTAGATAACACAAAATCCACAAACTCCCTGTGTTCGATACCCACTTACCACTAGCTATTAGTTGTAATTGGATTAAATTTGATTGAGACTTCGACCTCACATCACTTACCTTACATGGACCCGTGATGAACTTACTTTAATGAAGATTATGATTCATGGGGCTTCTGTTTACGTGCATGGGGTTCTTTTTCAACGTTCTTTCATCTATCCACACCATTCCACAACTTTTTAAAACACCAAATATCATTCCATTAAAACCATTCATCATCTGGTTACAACTTAAAAGGATAAAAATAAAAATACAAACTAGATTTTAATAGATTGATTTTAGTAGATACCCCTAAGATCTAAACCCAAATAGCTATTCCCTAAATAAAACAATAAAAGATCAACAAAAACCCAAAACTAGTTTTCAGTTAATAAGGGCTTCGAGCTATTTTCGGGTGTGCCCCCTTAAAGATCGTTGAGCATCTTCTCAATCTCTCTTGGTAGGAAGATGTAGGGCTCATCATCAATGTCCTCTTGTGGGAGAGGAGCGGCGGCTACAGAAACCTTATAAAAGGTGCCAATGGGGGGTTCCGTAGGTATTTCATCCCACCCGGTAGGGATAATAACCTCATGAGCGAGGCTCCAATTTTATTGTGGGAGGATTGGATCCATAGGGGGTACCACCAAAATATTCAACTTTTGGTGTAGTAGGTTGATTTCCCTAAAGCTACGCTCCAAGGCTAGTGTGAGGTAGCTCAGTCGGTCGATGAGGACCTCCTCCACCATTGGTTAGGGAATTCCAATTAAAAAACGAATTTCCAGAACACCTAACATAATTTTGTTGGTCAAGCTCTTATCGACATATTTGTATTGTGATATGCCAAAATACGTGTAATAAGTTTTGTATATTTCCTAGACACATGATGTCATTTGGTTAATGGTTTCATCCTTAGACAGTGTATAGTTCTCTACCTAAATCAAAAGAGGCACAACATAGTTATGTTTTAGTCTCATAGAACAAATTAATTAAATAAACATGTCATATTTCTCTTTCAATCTTTGCTTTTAAGGAAATATATTATTTTTCAAAAAATTATCATAATTAGTAATTTAATACATAATTACTTGATCACCTAAAATAGTTACACTTTTTATCTTTATACATGTAAATTCAATTAAAGTATGGCATCTTAATCCAGAAATGAAATATCTATGCTTGAGGCCGAACTGTCGGTATATATCCTTGGTCGCATAATTTTCATGGGAAATTAGAATTATAAAAGTTGAATTCCGTGGACACATGATATCACTTGGTTGGTTCCATTGCAAAACTTTCGTTGTAAAGTGCCAAAAACATTTGATATTTACATTACTATTACCTTTTAAATATTCGCTAATATATTGTGTTTGAAAACGGTAAGTTAATTAAAAAATTGATTAAAATAAAATCTTTTCAGTTACATTCAGTCAAAACACCACATCTTAAACAAAAACAAAAATATTGTTTTTTAATGCCAAACCGTGAGAGTTTATCTTTGCTCATGTGTTTTCCAAGGGGAATTCCAATTAAAATGTGAATTTTTTGGACACATACATGACATCATTTAGTTGGCAAGGTTCTTACAGGCATATTTACGCCGTAAATGCCAACAAAGTGTGATAAGTATTGTGAATTCCGTAGACACATGGTTTGATTTGATTGGTTTCGTCTGTGGACATCATATCTTTCAAAGCCGAAGCCAACAAAGGCATAACATATTTGTGAATTCGTCTGATAAAACAAATTAATCATGTAAATAGGTCATATTTTTCTTTCAATATTTGCTCTTTATTATATATATATATATATATATATATATATATATATAATCTTTGCAAATATCTAGAGGACTTTAAAAAGGGTATGTTTGGCTAGGAAGGGATTTTTTATTTAAAAAGTGGTTAAAGGCGTAAAATGTCGATTTTCATTTGAAATATCGTTTATTTTGTGTCACACCCCTATTTTCACGTGTCACCGGTGGGCCCAGTGGGGGTATAGTGACATAGTTGCTATCGTCATAGTCAAACAACACAATATTTAAATGCACAGCGGAAGCAAAAAGATAGATTTATTTCTACCGAATAAATATTGTAATATTAAGTATCACAAACAGTTCAAATAGATCCACAGGCAGATCAAACAAAAAGAAAATTGTTCAACAGATTTCATTACATCCAAGCTTGCGAGACTCTAACTGATGCTAAGGAGAGGCCACCCTATTACGTGTAGTACCTGCACTTAATCTTTTTGGGGAAAATACGTTAGTTTGCACTGGTAAATACAATTTAACTGACTCATTTTGAAATTGTTTAAAATTGATTTGAATGCATATGGCACAAAACTTTTTATAACTTGGGATAATTAATTAAATTTAAACTTGTAAAAGAATTACATGTTTGTTATGCGTTCAGTCGCCCGGTTCATGCCGGGTTAAAGATTAATAGACACACCACATAGTATAGTCCCGCGGTGGGAAACCAGCGGTTATACCTTAATAAATGTAAACACACTGACGGGTGTACGCCTACGCCCGCGTGCTAAGGTCGTGGCCATTTCATGAATGATGCCAAGGATATCCGGGACATGGTCATTAAACCCCCAAAGGCGTAAAACAAACAAAACAAATTTTCAAACGGGTCATCTTGATAATACTTAACCACTAACCGGTTAAGGTCAAATGCCCGACCAAGCGGTATTTTATATACCGTACCCCAAGCCCGTATAAGTGAAAATAAGTTAAACGTATTTACCTTTGCAAGTATAAATCATAACAAGCAAGTGCACGTATCGTTTACTGGATTTCCTATTCTGGAACGAAGGTTTATAATAACCTATTAGAATTCTAACGGGTCTTTGATTTAGCCTAAGCTTAGACCTATTAGTTTTAAAGAAAGAATACGGTTTAATCGCATAAATAGGCGAAGACCGTTTTAGAATGTGGTTTTGACCCGACAAGCTTGTATATTTTTTTAATATGGGTAACTTAATCACATTCTGAATTTTGAGACAAAAATGATATGGTTTGACCCGTTTTGGCCAATATGTGTAAACTAGTTACATAAGCCGATCCGAATGCGAAAAGCGCGTAACGAGTAACCATAGGAGTCATATACAAGTTTCTTAAGTTAATATGCCTTAAATATGTTGTGATATCAATAAGATACCTTCTATTATGCCCAAAATGGTTTTAAACTCAAACTATGCCTCATAAGGGCATTTTGGTCATTTTAAAAAAGGTATAAAAGAGTTTAAATAATAACCTGAGTTACAGGTCTGATTCAATCAGTAAATATACTCATTTTATTAAGTTATAACAGTAGGGTATCATATATATGTGAAATTTATTACTCATAACCATACTATGCACCGTAGGGGCATTTTGGTAATTTCACATATGCCTAAAAGGTCAAAACTGGAAATTCTGAGTTTAAAACTTAGCCTACTGTTAGAATATAAAAATTTACTGAATACATCAGTAGGTATCAGCCCCATATGTTTAAAAAGGTTTTATTACATACTATGCGTAAAAAACACTTAAAAAGATGATTTGGAGCCATTTCCGGGTTTGGTATAGAAAGCTGATATTTTTATAATTCTAGAAGGCTCAAAATAATTTATTTAACATATTAGATCAGTAGAAAAAGGTTTGGGGTCAATAGGATTTATAAAACTCATTTTATAGCCTAAAAGGGCAAAACCGACATTAACCGAATAAGCTAAGAACTCTATGTTATGCTCAGCCTAAAAATAAATAAAAATTTCTAAAAATCCCAAAATAATATTTTATGTCAGTAGGTAAAAAGTTTTGTATAAAAATTTGGGTTTAGATAGGCTATATGCTAATTATGCCATTTATTCATTAAAAAGACTTCTAATTACGCTAATGAGCATAACTCTTAATCTAGACCTCAAACTGATGTCAAATTTTAGGTACAAGTTTATAAATCAGTAGCTAAGGTGTCTACCCTTTTACATTTCCAAAAATCATATTTTAAGGTCATTTGGGCATAATGGTCAACATATAAGCATTTAACGGAAACATACATGTGAATCGGATGACTAGAGAATCAAGTTGTATAATCTCAGGGGGTTATACTAACATGAAAACTAGTCCTAAATAAGCTCTAAGGCATTTCTAAAACATGCTTAAATGGGTCAGAACTGAAAGTCAAAGCATAAGTCAAATTATGCAACTTTCGGTTCCAAACCGAGCTTAAACTGAAAATTGCGGGGTTGAACACGTTTAGACATGTTCTTACATTAATTACCAAGTTATATTAATGATAAAACAGGTTGCATGGATCCTACATTGCTGTTTATGCATTAATTTGAAAATAAGCATTCTGTTGACTTTTTTAAAGTAAGCTTTGACCCGACAATTGACCTAGTTAGAGTGGGAATCAGAGAATACCCTTTTAAGGGTTTATTACCCACATAATTACCCACTAAAAGGTATTTTTAATTAGAGATTTGACTGGATAATTATTGTTTAATCTCGAAGTCAAACCTTAATTATGACGGTTTCACTTTTAGCTAATTAACTAAGCTAAATTGAATTAAGAAAGGTTAAGGGTACTTACAAGAGTCCTAAGCACGACTAGGGAGCCTAATGAATCCTTGTTGCTGACCAGAAAGCTCCAGAGGTGAGTGTTGTGAACTTTGCAATTGAATGAACAAAGTTGTTACAACCTCAAGCTCCTTATATATTGAATTTGATCATCTTGGATCATGCCAAAGAGGTCTACAAATGTTTCCAGATCAAGACAAGTGCCCCTATTTCATGTAAAACCATTGGAGAGGGCTCTAGTATAAGAAAACAACCATTTTAAGTCGGTTACAGACCTGAACTGGCAGCTGTGCATGTTTTCTGTCACTGTACTGCTCTCGCGGGCCGCGTAAACCCTTAAGGGTTTCTTACGTGGGCTGCCTGGCCTCCTATAACCAGCCAAACAAGTTTTAAACAATTACATTTCAGTCCCTGGTCCTTTGAAACGTGGTTTTAAGCTCCCAATTTGCTATTTCAGCCTTCTAACCTTATTTTTAAGGGCTTTATAACTTAGACTAACTTAGTTAAGTCCTTGTTTAACTTTGTGGTTACTCATAAGGTCTTAGAATTCAACGTTGATGCTTTTAACCCCTCGCATACGAATTTCATCATAACTTTCTCATACGGTAACGAAACTTGGTGAAATTTTTATCACACATTCTAGTGAGTATAATTAATCATTACAAAGCTTCGAGTTTGCCAAAAGATCACTCAGAGGTATACTTTAAACATGTTGACACATTTGGCCGCTGCATTTTGTAATTCCTCACTTTCTTTCATATTTAGCTCCGTATGATCCATGATTTATTCGTTTGAAGGTATAAACATCTTGTAGGGCTATTTTTAAATATAATTATCTATTGTTGACACTTTGGACCCTTATATTCACATAGTTTCCTAGTTTGTCAACTTTAGCCCCTTTAAAGTATTCCTTCACACATTCAAAGCTTATGGCACGTGTCGATACCTTATTGGACATAAATTTTCAAGGCGTTACATCCTCACCCCCTTAAAAGAAATCTCGACCTCGAGTTTACGGAAATAATTAAGGGTATTTTTCTTTCATTGTGGACTCTAACTCCCACGTGTATTCGGGACCTCTACGGGCATCCCATTTGACCTTTACAATAGGTACATGCTTCCTTCGAAGCTTCTTTACCTGTCGATCCTCAATCGACAAAGGTTTTTCCACAAATTTTAAGCTCTCATCTATGTGCACATCTGTATGTGGTATGACTAGTGATTCATCAGCTAGGCATTTCTTCAGATTGCAGACGTGGAACATATTGTGAATACCACTGAGCTCTTCAGGTAAGTTTAACTTATAGGCCACTGATCCTACACATTCGATGATCTCGAATGGTCCTATATATCTTGGGCTTAACTTACCTTTCTTGCCAAATCGCATCACCTCTTTCCAAGGTGATACTTTAAGTAAAACTTTATCACCAACCTCAAACTTGAGAGGTTTCCGCCTTTTATCAGCATAGCTCTTCTGCCTATCCCAGGCAGCTTTTAGGCGGTCACGGATCTGGATAATCTTGTCCGTTGTCTCAAACACTATATCAGGACCTGATAATTAAGTGTCTCCTACTTCTGCCAACAGATGGGCGTTCTGCATTTTCTACCATATAGTGCCTCAAAAGGTGCAGCCTGAATGCTGGTATGGTAGCTATTGTTGTAAGAGAACTCAACCAATGGTAGGTGCTTATCCCATCTACCTCCTAAATCAATTACACATGCACGAAGCATGTCTTCCAGAGTCTGGATGGTACGCTCACTCTACCCATCCGTCTGAGGATGGTAAGCCGTACTAAAATTCAATTGCGTGCCAAGAGACTGTTGGAAACTTTTTGAAAAATGAGATGTGTATCTAGTATCCCTATCAGAGATAATAGATACTGGTATGCCATGTAAGGATACAATCTTATCCACGTACAGTTGGGCTAACATGTCAGAGCTATAAGTCTCCTTAATGGGTAGAAAATGTGCTGACTTAGTCAGTCTGTCAACTATGACCCATATAGTATCATTTCCCTTCTTCGTTTTTGGCAACTTGATGATGAAATCCATCGTTACCATTTCCCATTTCCAAGTGGGAATTTCAGGCTGTTGAGCACACGTCAGACATTTAGCTACATAGGAAGCTATAGACTTCGTCAAGCCTATCCACCAATAGTTTGCCTTTAAATCCTGGTACATCTTATCAGCTCCAGGATGAACGGAATATTTGGAACTGTGGGCTTCCTGAAGGATGACATCCCGAAGTCCCCCATAGACAGGAACCCATATTCGTCCATTTAATCTTAAGATTCCGTCCTTGCCATAGGATAGCTGTTCTTCAGTTACCCCTAGCTTTTCGTCAGGGTAGTTAGCTTCTAAAACAGCTTCTTTCTGTGCTGCTAACAACCTTTCATTCAAGCTATTTTTGATTTCAATGCTCTTGGCATTGATTCTTATCGGCTTTACTCTTTCTTTTCTGCTAAAGGCATCTGCGACTACATTGGCCTTGCCTGGATGGTATCTTATTTCACAATCATAATCTTTAGAGTTTCCATCCAGCGTCACTGCCTCATGTTCAAGTCCTTCTGATTGAACAAGTGTTGAAGGCTTTTGTGATCAGAGTATATCACACATTTAGTCCCATACAGATAGTGCCTCCAAAGCTTCAGTGCAAATACAACGGCACCCAGCTCCAAGTCATGGGTGGTGTAATTCTTTTCGTGCACTTTCAACTGACGTGAAGCGTAGGCAATGACCTTGCCTTTCTGCAACAGCACACAACCCATCCCGGTGTGTGATGCATCACAATAAACTACAAACTCATCAACACCTTCAGGTAAAGTCAGCACTGGAGCATTGCTCAACTTCTGCTTCAGAATATCAAAAGATTCTTGCTGCTTAGGCCCCCAATCGAACTTGCTATTCTTGCGAGTGAGTAGAGTCAGGGGTCTTGCAATTCTTGAGAAATTTTTAATAAAGCGTCTGTAGTATCCTGCCAATCCTAGGAAACTGCGAATCTCCGTAGGTGTCTTTGGCTCTTGCCAGTTCATAATAGCTTCAATTTTCGCGGGATCCACTTGGATACCACGCTCACTCACAACATGTCCAAGAAACTGGACTTCACGAAGCTAAAATTCACACTTAGAAAATTTGGCATAGAGCTTTTCTTAAGGTAGCAGTTTTAGAATGTAGTGGAGATGCTTCTCGTGGTCAGTTTGGCTCTTCGAGTAGATAAGGATGTCATCGATGAAGACGATGACAAATTTATCCAAGTAAGGCTTGCAGACACGATTCATGAGATCCATGAATGCGGCAGGTGCATTAGTGAGCCCAAAAGACATCTCTACGAACTCGTAATGACCATAACGAGTCCTAAATGCAGTTTTGTATACATCTTCATCCTTGACCTTCAATTGATGATAGCCTGACCTTAAATCAATTTTAGAAAAGTAGCTTGCTCCTTGTAACTGATCGAACAGATCGTCGATCCTGGGTAAAGGATACCTGTTCTTGATAGTGACCTTATTAAGCTCACGGTAATCGATGCATAAGCGCATCGAACCATCTTTCTTCTTGATGAACAAGATTAGTGCTCCCCATGGAGACGAACTAGGTCTAGTAAAACCTTTGGTTAGCAAATCAACTAGCTGCGTCCTCAATTCCTTCATCTCTGTTGGTGCTAATCTATAAGGTGCTCTCGCAACAGGCGCAACTCCGGGGATGATGTCAATCCTGAATTCCACTTGCCTATCTGGTGGCAAACCAGGTAGTTCTTCCAGGAAAACTTCAGGGTAGTCAGAAATGACTAGTATATCTTCAATCTTAGGCTTCTTCTCATCAATGGTTACCTGTGCCATATAGATGACACAACCCTTCTTCAGACATCTGGATGCCTTGAGCATAGCCACTTGCTCAGGCAATCCATGTTGAGTATCTCCCTGAATGGTAAGTGGTTCACAAGACGGAGTCTTGATCACCACTTGTTTCTTGTTGCACACAATCTTGGCTTAGTTATGCGATAACCAATCCATGCCTATCACTATATCGAATCCGGCTAGCTTAAAAGGTAACAAGGACAAAGGAAAAGAGTGGTTCCTAAAGGATATGACACATCCATCTAATACAGTCGAGGCTGTTTCTATGGTTTCATCAACTAATTCAACTTCATATTTCACACTTAAGGCTTTGACAGGCAGTTTCAGCAACTCACAAAACTTATTATCTACAAAGGATTTATCTGCTCCAGAATCAAAAAGTACCCTTGCATAGACACCATTAATGAGAAATGTACCTGTTATGACATTGTCATTCTGGATAGCCTCCTGTGCATTCATTTGAAAGACCCTGGCATTGGTCTTTTTCCCTTCCTCAGCTTTCTTTGCCAGTTTTGGGCAATTTGTCTTGATATGCCCCTTTTCATTGCAACTGTAGCAAGTTGTATCCTTCAGCTTTTTGCATTCGATGGTCCTGTGCTCAGAAGACTTGCAAATCCCACAGACCTTTGGCTGAGATTGGGATTTCTGCTCAAACTTGCACCTCCCAAAATGGTGCTTCTTGCAAACCTTACATTTGGGCTTATCCCTAGATTGATGCCCATCTTTCTTGGATTCAGACCCCTTCTTGTGGTCATGGTTTCCCCTGTGCTTCTTGTTTGACCGACGTGAATTGTCATCTTCACGTTTCCTTTTCTCCGTATCCGTGTTTCTCAGCGATCTCTGTCTAACTGCGTCCAGCGTGAGGGACAGAGATATATCAGCTGCGGATCTGAATGTAGCGGGCCAAGAGGCCTTCACGCTTGCCTTTATTTCTAGGGCCAAACCCCCAATAAAATGAGCGATTCTTTTGGGTTCCGGGGTCACGAGATAAGAAACCAATCTTGACATAGTATTGAAGCTCGTGAGATAAGCCTGGCAATCCAGGTTCTTCATAACCAGAGATAGAAAATCAGACTCTATCTTTTCAACATCATGCCGAGGGCAAAAGTTTTCTTTGATGAGGGTAACAAATTGTTCCCAAGACATGTTGTACAATGGGACCTTCCCGGTGGCTTGAATTAACGATCTCCACCATGCTAGGGCTTCACCCTTAAATGACTGGGATACAAACTTTACAACGTCCCTTTCAGCACATCCACTAATATCCACTACAGTGTCCATTTCATCCAGCCAGGTCATGCAATCCACTGCCCCTTTTTCCCCAGTAAAATCTCGGGGTTTACAAGACACAAAATATTTATATGTACAGGACTTGGCACGTGGTGCATCATCAAACACTATCTTTTTGGGTGGAACACTGTTTTGGTTGGAGGAATGTCTGTCATCATCTTTCTTAGACTCATTTTTCTTAGATTTAGGTGGGGTAGATGGTGGCTTGTTGTGAGCCTCAGAATGAGTTTTAGGCTTGGAATGTGGTGTAGATAGGGTCCTACTGTGAGTCCCACTATATTCACTACACTGTCGTTCCATTGCCTTGGCAATGGCATTATCTATTAATGCTTGCAATTCTGCTCCGGTCACATGTATCTTTGGGTTATCATGGTTTTCTACCGGATGACTGTTTACCTCCTCTGACCTCGTTATGTAGCTTTAATTGCTACATAAAAGAAATAATAGACAAGGTTTATTTAGAAGATTTTTACAGTATTTTATATTCTATCAACCATGGTTTTAATAGCCATTTTAGGTTAATTTGCTGTAAATGTAGGATCTTTATTACCATCCTAGATTATAAATTAATAATAGCACATAAGGCCTAGTCACGTAGACAAATTTAAATTTATAAACCAAGACTTTTATGAAGTCAAGGCATTTAAGGCTTGAATCGAAATTCATTGCCTTTTCTAGACAGGGAGTCATAAGCTACCACTGTCTTTTAGTCCAAGGACATTAGTTATAGCCCGTAGGTACTTCATCCTTAAGGGATGATTATTTCAAATAATGGAATTTAGATTAACCCTTTTTAAAGGATGGCCTGTGTGACTTTAACGATTCACAGTTTTCCAAGAATGTTAACATACTCACAGATGGTAACATGGATTGGAATCTTTTAGATAGGTTTTACCGTCTTGGCCATGTCTGTAGTGACATATAGGCTAGGTTTTACCTTTAAGATTCTTTTAATAATTTACACAGAACAAACCTAAATTGAGATGTTAATATAGATCTAAATCTAATTATGGAACTACCATCTTGGCCTTGTCTTAAGATGACACATGGCTAGGTCTTGTCCTATTTAGATTTTGCCATTTTAATATAATGGTAGATCTTTTTAAATAGGAAAGTTATTTTTATTTATTTTATATTTTATGTTTATGCATATAATAATTAACATACAAAATGAAAATTTAAATTAAGCCATCTTATTAATAAATTAAACAAGTACAACTTTTGCCCTAAACGGGACTTCTACAAAATAACAAGCCCACGCAGGGGCGAAACAAACAACAAACCCACGCAGGGGTCAACAGAAAGACATGCCCACGCAGGGGCAGAGTACAAAAAAGACAAGCCCACGCAGGGGCTGAGTACAGAAACAAAAAGTCTGCGCAGCGACTTGATTACAACTAAATAAAATAAACAACAAAGGTCTTCAATGACCCCTTCTTTTGGTCTTCCCCTTGAGTAGGTCTGACAGACCTTTGAAGAAGCCTCGGTTGTTCTCGCATACCATTCGAATTTCCTGTTCACATTGGCCCAATCTATCGAGGACCTCTTGTTGACGTTCCGGCGGGATCAGTTGCGGCTGCGGCGGTTGCTGATACGGCGGTTGAGGAGGTGGCTGTTGCTGGTACACATATGGTGGGTACCCGGTAGTCCAAGGACCACTATAGGGCCCTTCAGGGTGACGAGCATTGTAGTCCCACGCCTCCTGGTACGGGTCCACATTGGCATGGTTGAAGCTTTTGTGGCCCGGTAGCTCAAACGGGTTATATGCCGCTGAATCGGCATATGCAAGGATTGGGTTATCGAAACCCAACGGTGGCGCCACAGGCGCAGAGTGTACCTCCTATACAGGGTTTGATGGTCCCCCTATCTGCGGGTCTTCTTCTGGGAGTGGCGGATAGTGACTGCCACTCGAGGGCTAAGGAGTACTGATGCGGACTCCTCCCTGCACGGACATCCGTGCATTTGATCTTTGCCTCGGTGGCTCCTGAGGCGGTTGCTCCACTGGTGGTGGTGGTGGCGGAGTGACTGCCATAAATCAAGAATCCACTGAAGGATCCTGCTGTTGATGCTGTTGCTGCTGGTACGGAGACGAGTGGTGAGAGGGTGTGAAGAACCAATCAATCTGCTTGAACCTCGCCTCATAGCTATCCAGACTGCGGTAAGGCGATCTGTGAAATGAGGACCCATCCAAGATCTGGATGGGATGGTTCGGGGTCCCGGTTGCAGGCTCTACGGGATCCGTATCCTCATCCATGTCGTTTTCACCTGAGAAGTGATCCTCGGGTCCTAGTGGGTTAAAACCCACAGGTTCTTGAATATAATTAGCCGGGTTGAACCGGCTCTGGAAGGCGGGAGTGGGGTCGCCAAACGAAAGATGCAAGTTTGATTGCTGCAAAGGTATGAAAGATGATTGAGGGTTATTGGGCTCGTTCTCAGACTGTGGCCCAAAAGAGTGTAGGTAGGAAGGTGAGGAGCTTAGGGAGACAGATCGCATCCTGGGTTCAACGCACGTCCTCCATGGCTTCTGAGGACTCGTGCTCATAGTAATCGAGGGTGTACGCCGGTGCGAAGGCTCGGCTTCGTGGTCGTGGCTAGTAAATGGAGCCTTTCCTCGTCCTCGTCTCATCCTAGGCGGCATTTTCAAACTTGTCAATAGAACAAGATAACAAAAAAATATATAATATTAAATAAAGACAAAAGTAAAACAAAACGGAATTTGTCCTATGTTCTTTGTCTAGACTCGGAACTCAAGGAATGTGCATTTGTATATCTGAGATTAAACACAAAAGGCTAATGTTTAATTCACTCAGCGTTGGCTCTGATACCAACCTTTCACACCCCTATTTTCCACGTGTCACCGGTGGGCCCGGTGGGGGTATAGTGACGTAGTTGCTATCGTCATAGTCAAACAACACAATATTTAAATGCACAGCGGAAGCAAAAAAGATAGATTTATTTCAACCGAATAAATATTGTAATATTAAGTATCACAAACAGTTGAAATAGATCCACAGGCAGATCAAACAAAAAGGAAACTGTTCAACAGATTTCATTGCATCCAAGCTTGCGAGACTCTAACTGATGCTAAGGAGAGGCCAGCCTATTACGTGTAGTACCTGCACTTAATCTTTTTGGGGAAAATACGTCAGTTTGCACTGGTAAATACAATTTAACTGACTCATTTTGAAAATGTTTAAAATTGATTTGAATGCACATGGCACAAAACTTTTTATAACTTGGGATAAATAATTAAATTTAAACTTGTAAAAGAATTACATGTTTGTTACGCGTTCAGTCGCCCGGTTCGTGTCGGGTTAAAGATTAATAGACACACCACATAGTATAGTCCCGCGGTGGGAAACCAGCGGTTATACCTTAGTAAATGTAAACACACTGACGGGTGTATGCCTACACCCGCATGCTAAGGTCGTGGCCATTTCATGAATGATGCCAAGGATATCCGGGACATGGTCATTAAACCCCCAAAGGCGTAAAACAAACAAAACAAATTTTCAAACGGGTCATCTTGATAATACTTAACCACTAATCGATTAAGGCCAAATGCCCGACCAAGCGGTATTTTATATACCGTACCCCAAGCCCGTATAAGGGAAAATAAGTTAAAAGTATTTACCTTTGCAAGTATAATTCACAACAAGCAAGTGCGCGTATCTTTTACTGGATCTCCTATTCTGGAACGAAGGTTTATAATAACCTATTAGAATTCTAACGGGTCTTTGATTTAGCCTAAGCTTAGACCGGTTATTTTTAAAGAAAGAATACGGTTTAATCGCATAAATAGGCGAAGACCGTTTTAGAATGTGGTTTTGACCCGACAAGCTTGTATACTTGTTTAATATGGGTAACTTAATCACATTCTGGATTTTGAGACAAAAATGATATGGTTTGACCCGTTTCGGCTAATATGTGTAAACTAGTTACATAAGCCGATCTGAACGCGAAAAGCGCGTAACGAGTAACCATAGGAGTCATATACAAGTTTCTTAAGTTAATATGCCTTAAATATGTTGTGATATCAGTAAGATACCTTCTATTATGCCCAAAATGGTTTTAAACTCAAACTATGCCTCATAAGGGCATTTTGGTCATTTTAAAAGGGTATAAAAGAGTTTAAATAATAACCTGAGTTACAGGTCTGATTAAATCAGTACTCATTTTATTAAGTTATAACATTAGGGTATCATATATATGTGAAATTTATTACTCATAACCATAGTATGCACCGTAGGGGCATTTTGGTAATTTCACATATGCCTAAAAGGTCAAAACTGGAAATTCTGAGTTTTAAACATTAGCCTACTGTTAGAATATAAAAATTTACTGAATACATCAGTAGGTATTACCCCATATGTTTAAAAAGGTTTTATTACATACTATGCGTCAAAAATGCTTAAAAAGGCGATTTGGAGCCATTTCCGGGTTTGGTATAGAAAGCTGATATTTTTATAATTCCAGAAGGCTCAAAATAATTTATTTAACATATTATATCAGTAGAAAAAGGTTTGGGGTCAATAGGATTTATAAAACTCATTTTATAGCCTAAAAGGGCAAAACCAGCATTAACCGAATAAACTAAGAACTCTATGTTATGCTTAGCCTAAAAATAATAAAAATTTCTAAAAATCCCAAAATATTATTTTATGTCAGTAGGTAAAAAGTTTTGTATAAAAATTTGGGTTTAGATAGGCTATATGCTAATTATGCCATTTATTCATTAAAAAGGCTTCTAATTACGCTAATGAGCATAACTCTTAATCTAGACCTCAAACTGATGTCAAATTTTAGGTACAAGTTTATAAACCAGTAGCTAAGGTGTCTACCCTTTTACATTTCCAAAAATCATATTTTAAGGTCATTTGTGCATAATGGTCAACATATAAGCATTTAACGGAAACATGCATGTGAATCGGATGACTAGAGAATCAAGTTGTATAATCTCAGGGGGTTATACTAACATGAAACCTAGTCCTAAATAAGCTCTAAGGCATTTATAAAACATGCTTAAACGGGTCAGAACTGAAAGTCAAAGAAGAAGTGAAATTATGCGACTTTCGGTTCCGAACCGAGCTTAAACTGAAAATTTTCGGGTTGAACATGTTTAGACATGTTCTTACATTAATTACCAAGTTATATTAATGGTAAAACAGGTTGCATGGATCCTACATTGCTAATTATGCATTAATTTGAAAATAAGCATTCTGTTGACTTTTTTAAAGTAAGCTTTGACCCGACAATTGACCTAGTTAGAGTGGGAATCAGAGAATACCCTTTTAAGGGTTTATTACCCACATAATTACCCACTCAAAGGTATTTTTAATTCGAGATTTGACTGGATAATTATTGTTTAATCTCGAAGTCAAACCTTAATTACGAAGGTTTGACTTTTAGCTAATTAACTAAGCTAAAATGAATTAAGAAAGGTTAAGGGTACTACAAGAGTCCTAAGCACGACTAGGGAGCCTAATGAATCCTTGTTGCTGACCAGAGAGCTCCAGAGGTGAGTGTTGTGAACTTTGCAATTGAATGAACAAAGTTGTTACAACCTCAAGCTCCTTATATATTGAATCTGATCATCTAGGATCATGCCAAAGAGGTCTACAAATGTTTCCAGATCAAGACAAGTGCCCCTATTGCATGTAAAACCATTGGAGAGGGCTCTGGTATAAGAAAACAACCATTTTAAGTCGGTTACAGACCTGAACTGGAAGCTGTGCATGTTTTCTGTCGATGTACTGCTCTCGCGGGTCGCGTAAACCCTTAAGGGTTTCTTATGCGGGCCGCCTGGCCTCCCATAACCAGCCAAACAAGTTTTAAACAATTACATTTCAGTCCCTGGTCCTTTGAAACGTGGTTTTAAGCTCCCAATTTGCTATTTCAGCCTTCTAACCTTATTTTTAAGGGCTTTATAACTTAGACTAACTTAGGTTAAGTCCTTGTTTAACTTTGTGGTTACTCATAAGGTCTTAGAATTCAATGTTGACGCTTTTAACCCCTCGCATACGAATTTTATCATAACTTTCTCATATGGTAACGAAACTTGGTGAAATTTTTATCAAACATTCTAGTGAGTATAATTAATCATTACAAAGCTTTGGGTTTGCCAAAAGATCACTCAGAGGTATACTTTAAACATGTTGACACATTTGGCCCCTGCAGTTTGTAATTCCTCGCCTTCTTTTATATTTAGCTCCGTATGATCCATGATTTATTCGTTTGAAGGTATAAACATCTTGTAGGGCTATTTTTAAATATAATTATCTATCGTTGACACTTTGGACCCTTATATTCACATAGTTTCCTTGTTTGTCAACTTTAACCCCTTTAAAGTATTCCTTCACACGTTCAAAGCTTATGACACGTGTCGATACCTTATTGGACATAAATTTTCAAGGCGTTACATTTTGGTGACTTAGATACACACTAAAGGCTTATAAGCAATGAATTTGCTTAATTAGGTGTTTTCCTAAATCCTACCCCTATATATACATATATATATATATATATATATATATATATATATATATTTAAAGGAACCAGATTTTACTAAAATAAAGGTTTAAAAATAAAAAGGTTTAGTTGATGGGTGATTGTTGCAAAATTTGTTTTATGCGGGTTTTGAAACGAAAGGTTTTATGCTCAAAGGGGTTAACTAAGGGTGTTTTGTATTGTTTTGGTGAGGATAAAAAAGAAAAACAAGGTTGAAATGAAAAAGAATAGTCCTAATGCCTCAATCTTTTACCGACTTGGATTACTTGGTAAGGACCGAGAATGTATTGTATTGTCTTGTCAAGTTCTAGATTCGTAAGAACCATGCGGGATATTCACACAAGAAATGAAAAGTGAGCATTTAGTAAAGATATGATATTGAATGCTCGGTAAAGGCTCAAAACTCATAATTTGTGGGAAAGGGTAAAAAGTGTGAAAATATATACACAATCAAATTTTAAAAAGATTGTCATTTCTTTTTATAATTGATGTATAAGAATTTATACATCTTTTAAACGTCAAATACGCCCCGTTTATACGAAAACTCTTTGTATTTTCATTGATTTTGGTACTTATTTGAGTTGTTTGTGAAAATACAGGTCCGGGCTTCGGCCCGGTGATGAAACGGAAGCTTTTGGAGCAAAATAGAGCTAAAATGGTGCATTCCAGCAAACTGCCAGATATGGCACTACCGTGCCAAACAGTGGCACGACCGTGCCAAGCCTCCCGACGTCGGCACTCTCGATCAGCACTAGCACCCAGCAGCCAAATCTTCAAAATCAAGGGAAGCACGACCGTGCCAACCAGTGGCACGACCGTGCCAAGTCAATCTTAGCCTCTGATCAGCCTGTTTCCGAGAACGAGGTGACTGTTACCGAGCACTACCGGCTCGCACGACCAGAGGATCTCCGAGCACGGTCGTGCGACCTCGGGAACATTTGAGCGCGATCTTTCCGAAAATGGTAGCTTGCTTGGTCAACACTCAAGAAAGTAGCTCTGACACTTGCCAAGCACGACCGTGCCAAAAGGTGGCATGGTAGTGCCAAACGCCCAGCAGTTTAAATACGAGTTTCTAGCTCATTTGCAAGGGAGTTGGAGCATTTTGGTGACTTTTTCTCTCAAGAATCTGGTCTTGGAAGCTTGTTGGAGCCAAGAAGGAGCCTTGAAGAGGATTAAACCACTTGAAGATCTATTCAAACACCATTTAATTCTTGTCTTTAACTTGGTTAGCTTACTACATTATGAACAATTTATGTTTATTTATGCTTGATTTGGTAGTTATGAGCCTTGTAGGCTAAACATTTGTGTTGTCTAAACTATGTTGAAGCTTATGAACATGTGATAATATGGAAGTAGATGTGATGATTGTTCTTGTTAATCTTCATGTTGTCATTTGATTTTGTTCTTGGAGTTCATATGCATGCTTAAAGTTCTTGTTCTTGAATGTTTGCTCATAAGTATTTACATGTTGTGTTGGAAAGCCCATGTAGAGATTATGATTATTGAATCTTGTTAACTTGTTAGTATGATTCATAGCATGAAACTAGGAATGGTGAGTGCTAATATGATATGAACAATGATTTGAGCTTGTGTGTGAATTCTTGCATCTAGATTTGGAAAGATCAAAAGTATGTTTATATGAATTCTATAGTTTGTGTTCATGTTTGGTTGATGATTTAGGCCAAGGTTGTTAGCTAGCATGACCATGCTTGTGGTTCATATCAAGAACATAGTGATAGTGCCAACTACTTAAAACCAAGTTAGGGTGATTAGTGTGTTTCTCATATTAGTTTTCCCTAATTTGTAGAGTTAGGAGTTTTGACAAATGAATAACTCATCATCAAAGATTAACATTAACTTAGCAAGTGAGCTTAAAGGAATAATTTTTAGGTGATTAGAATGTTAATTCATTTTTAATTTTCCTAAGAATTATAAACTAGGAAGCCTTGATTGGGGACTTAGTTAAAATTGGAGCTTGCATCATCACAATCCCTTCCTCTTTGTTGTCACATGTGAATAAGTGGATACTTAGTTTAGGCAACCTTTCTTAGTTATTGTTATTTGTTAGGAATTTTAGTAGTTTATTTATTTTGCATGATAAGTTAGAAAAACCAATCCAATCATTTGAAAAGGCTTTGAAGTAACAAAGGTTTAGTATCGAGACACCGCATCCACGGATTGATATCCGGTTCTTACCGATTAGCTATATTACCACCCGACGGGTACACTTGCCCTTGCAGTTCTCAAACAATGCCAGGGAAGGGTATTGTATCCCGAAGGTGGAACGATTGTGGGCCCGACGACACCTTATCGAGCCTATGAGGAAACTGCAATTGGTGGATTTGGACCTGCTCGGACAGGCCGAGAGGTTCGATGATCTGATGACTCCCCCGTGGTCTCGTCTCTTTGAGATCGCGGAACCGCAATATGTGGAGCTTGTTATCGAGTTTTTCGCGTCATTCCGATTCACCTTTCCATGTCCGGATGTCTACGACAAAAAACTTGGTGTTAAATTCCGGTTGGGGAGGAAATGGCACCACCAGTCAATAAGTCGATTCGGGATGGTGTTGGGGTTGTATGAAGATGATGAAATCGACTCGGAACTTTTTCACGGGAGCCTACAGGATTGGGAACCTGATGCAAACAAGGCAGCCTTTTGGGAGCAGATTACGGTGCCGGGTCGGATTTGGGACCCTCGCAGAGCCAAAGCTACATGGATACTTGACCCGCTTCATAGAGTCATCGAGCGCGCCATCTTTCATGTGATTGGTGGTCGGGGTGATAGCACAGGGAACATCACCACCCGCGACCTATTTCACCTGTACTGCATCATCTCGGGCTCAAACTGCAACTTAGCGGTCAGCGTTGCAGAGTCGATATTTCGAGGCGTTGGTTCGACGCCCACGTCACGGATTTGCGGAGGAGCCTTTGCAACCAAGCTTGCAAAATTTTATCGGGTTCGGTTAGACCATCTGACCGAAGCCTGTGACTACGGCCTTCTCGACTTGCAACAGCTGAACTCGATGCATCTTACCAGGAAAGTGAACGGGATTCCGAAGCTCGTTGACCGACATGGAAGGATTTGGGACCCGCTACCTATAGTTGAGGAGGGTGGTGGTGATGGTGGTGATGATGGTGATGGCGGCGATCATGATGTGCATATGCACGATATCCCGGTTCAGGGCCAGCATGGGGGCGCTGGGGGAGCGGACCCCCACATGCAGGTTGGACATGTGATTCACAGGTTTGATAGCCCGAATTGGGATAATGTGTATGGTGGCTTTGGTGGTGGAGGTTATGCACAGGGTGGTTATGGCGCCTACGGTCCTTCCGAGCCGTCATCGTTGGACCTCTGGAGGCGGATGGACGGACTGGCATTGGACCAAGAAGAAGTGAGGCGAGATGTGGGTCTCATACGCGCGGAGCAACATCGGCAGGGCAACTATTTGGAGGAGTTGCACGAGCAGCATCGACGAAGCATGGATTGGTTGTTCGGTTCGCAGCAGCATATCGCGAACTCACTTAACCATCCATACACACAGCCGCCTCCGCATTTTGCGCGTAGATCCAGGTTTGATCGCAGGGACGACACCGGTCCTTCGGGATCCGGTGGGAGGTTTTAGTCCCGCCCTCATCTCGTATTTGTATTACTATTTCGTGTTCGAGGGATGTGCCATTTTCCATCGTACGTACATCCCTCCGTTTTAGGTGTTAGTTTTTATCGCTTTATTAGTGGGTTAAATTAATAAACAAAGGCAAGGGAAGAAATGGGTTGGGTAAACTTCCTATGTGTTTGATCTTGTTTGCTACATGTGCAGTGTTGGGTTAAATGAGGTGTTGGCTTGGTGGAAGGGTTGGTAGTTCGTTGTGGATGCTCCTAGTTGCTTCATCTTGTTCCGCTTCTAGCTTCATGTTTCAGGGGAGTTTTCGTGTTCCCGCCTTCCTTTAGTTGTATTGAATTCGCAATTCTTTTGCTTATTCAATTTTTTGTTGTACATCGAGGGCGATGTACAATTCAAGTGTGGGGAGGTGGTCTATCGCTTGAGCTTTGTCGTTGTCATATATATATATAAAAAAAAATAATAATAATAATAATAATAATAATAATAATAAATAAAATAAAATAACAATGCAAAGCTCTCTTTTAACAATTTTTGTGGCATATAAATCAAATCAACATAAGTATCTAAATAAGCACCAAAATTTTTGATAAATAAAATTGGGTTGACACAAAAAGGGGTTCACTCGTGTAAGGAAAAAAAAAAAGACCGTTAAGTAACTTGTTTTTTGTACAAAATTGAGCATGAGAAATCAAGCGATTGACCTACTTGTTTGCCTTGCATATTTACCCAATACGCCCGTTTCCGTGAGTTATTTTTGAGCCTTATAGCTTTAGATTATTTTTGCTCATGTTTTTGCGGGCAAAGATTGAGTGAGCCGGATAACTTTTGCGATTTAGAACTTGTGTTAGGCATGCATTTCGAGGCCACAAAGCGAGAATACAAGCATAGAAGTGATTGAGGCATTAGGAAACCTTTTCATTTTAGCCATTTTCATTCACCTCCCTACCCGAATTATTCCCCTAGTTAAACCAATTTGAGCCTTTCCCGTTCGTTTCTTAAAAACCCCAAAACATTAGCCACTTAGCCAAATTAGCCTTTTATATTTTTAGCCCATTTTTGGTTGGAAGCCCGGTTCGGTTTTGATTAACTTGTAGCTTTTGTATAGTTCTTCTTAGTTGTTATATCCCTCATGTTCAAGAGTTTTTAGCTAGGTAGACGTACTTAGTTCTCTCCAAAGCATGGGTTAGTTCTTGTAAAAAAAAAAAAAAAAAAAAAAAAAAAAAAAAAAAAACGAAAGAAATATAGTTGAAAGAGCCTTATCAAATGGCTTTGTTAGAGCGATTTTGGGAGCAAAAAGAAATACTTGTTGGTGAGCTCTCGGTTAGTTACTATTTAGTTGTATAGTTTTATTTTTCTTATGCTTTAAGTTAGTCAAACCGTCGGGTTACAACCGTTTTAGCCACTTTTCAAAATCCACTTCCATACCCCTAGCCCAAGCCAAGTTACAACCCAACCAAGACCTCATGATTTATGCTATATTTTTGTCTAGTGATTAGATTTGATCCTTCCACAAGCTTATGATATCGCATAGTTATCGTCTTGGCGTCGAGTGTTCTAAACATACTCCATGAATTGTATGTGTTCCTATATTAAGCCGAGTGTGTGTGAACATTGTGAGGATGCTTGGTGAATTGGTAGGGATTTCTAAGATGGACCATTGCTCATAAACTTATTTTACATATCTCTTTTCGGTTGTTTCTTTATATTGAGCACTCCTTGATTGTTTTGACCCAAGTTATTTGTTTGTGCTTATGAAATGCTAGTTGAGATGATTGCCATTTAGAGAGTTTCGTTGATTTTAGTTTGCTTGAGGACAAGCAAAGTTCAAGTGTGGGGATGTTTGATGTATAAGAATTTATACATCTATAATTTTTCCTTATATGGTTCTTTTTATCACGACGCTTTTGGTTGTAAACTTGTAAAAACAAAAATTTTTAAAACTTGGTTTTCTAACTTAAACTAAAAATACGACAATTAAAAGAATTATGTTTTGAAAAATATTTGGAGTGTTTTAGCGGTTCCAAGCAAACAATTCAAGTCTCTCCCCACACGTAAATTATACATTGTCCTCAATGTGTCCAAAATGGTTTAAATTTGATTAAATGTGTAAATGTCGATAAAAAACAACAATTTTTTTTTCAAAAATTAGATACTAGACACGGGGGCGTGTTAGGTAAGCACGACCCCGTGTAATAGTGCTAGTAACTTTGTTTTTGTGAAAATTTTCAGAAAGCATACACGAGGGTGTGCTTGTGAGACATGGCCCCGTGTAAAATGTGAGAGTATTGAAAGTATTCCAGAAGATGGGCACGAGGGGCGTGCCTTAGAGACACGACCCTGTGTGACAGGTCCAGGAACAAAATTGTTGTAGCAGAACAAAGGCACGGGGGTGTGCTTACCTTACACGGCCCCGTGCTGAACTTATTATAACGAAGATTATGAGTCGGGTGGCCTCTGTTTACGTGCATGGGGTTCTGTTTCAACGTTCTTTCATCTTTCCACACCATTCCACAAGTTTCTAAAACACCAAATATCATTCCATTAAAACCATTCATCATCCGGTTACAACTTAAAAGGATAAAAATAAAAATACAAACTAGATTTTAATAGATACCCCGAAAGATCTAAACCCAAATAGCTCTTCCGTAAATAAAACAATAAAGTATCAACAAAAACCCAAAACTAGTTTTCAGTTAATAAGGCTTTCGAGCTATTTTTGGGTGTGCCCTTTTAAAGATCATTGAGCATCTCCTCAATCTCCCTTGGTAGGAAGATGTAGGGCTCATCATCAATGTCCTCTTGTGGGAGAGGAGTGGCGGCTACAGGAACCTCATAAAAGGCGCCAATGGGGGTTCCGTAGGTATTTCATCCCACCCTGTAGGGTTAATAACCTCATGAGCGAGGTTCCAATTGTCCTGTGGGAGGATTGGATCCATAAGGGGTACCACCAAAATATTCAACTTTTGGTGTAGTAGGTTGATTTCCCTAAAGCTACTCTCAGAGTCTAGTGTGAGCTAGTTCACTCGGTCGATGAGGACCTCCTCCACCGTTGGTCAGGGCAAGTCCAGTTAAAAAGTGAATTTTCAGAACAACTAACATAATTTTGTTGGTCAAGCTCTTATCGACGTATTTGTATTGTGATATGCCAAAAGACGTGTAATAAGTTTTGTGTATTTCCTAGACACATGATATCGTTTGGTTGATGGTTTCAACCTTAGACAGTGTATAGTTCTCTACCTAAATCAAAAGAGGCACAACATAGTTATGTTTTAGTCTCATAGAACAAATTAATTATATAAACATGTCATATTTTTCATTGAATCTTTGCTTTTAAGGAAATATATTATTTTTCAAAAATTTATCTTAATTAGTAATTTAATACATAATTACTTGATCACTTAGTTACACTTTTTGATCTTTATACATGTAAATTCAATTAAAGTATGGCATCTTAATCCAGAAATGAAATATCTATGCTTGAGGCCAAACTGTCAGTATATATCCTTGGTCGCATAATTTTCATGGGAAATTAGAATTATAAAAGTTGAATTCCGTGGACACATGATATCACTTGGTTGGTTCCATTGCATAACTTTTGTTGTAAAGTGCCAAAAACATTTGATAATTACATTACTATTACCTTTTAAATATTCGCTAATATATTTTGTTTAAAAAATGGTAAGTTAATTAAAAAAAATCGATTAAAACAAAATCTTTTCATTTACATTCAATCAAAACACCACATGTTAACCCAAAAACAAAAATATTGTTTTTTATGCCAAATTGTGAGAATTTATCTTTGCCCGTGTATTTTTCAAGGGGAATTCCAATTAAAATTGTGAATTTTTAGGACACATACAGCATATCATTTAGTTGGCAAGGTTCTTACAGGCATATTTACGCCGTAACTACCAAAAATGTGTGATAAGTGTTGTGAATTCCGTGGACATATGGTTTGATTTGATTGGTTTCGTCCTTAGACATCATATCTTTCAAAGTTGAAAGCCAGCAAAGGCATAACATATTTGTGAATTCGTCTGATAAAACCAATTAATCATGTAAATAAGTCATATTTTTCTTTCAATATTTGCCATTTTATATATATTAGTGGGAAACCCGCGTGTTGCAGCGGAGTCGACAATATGCGACAGGAACACAATACACATCATGCAATCGTATATCTTTATGCAATTTCAAAAGCTTAGAATTTTAGAGCATTTTTTAATGGATTGGGTAGAAAGAGAAAACAAAGATGTACCGATTCTGCACCAAAGCATGAACCGCAATATTATGCTCACCATGTCTTTGCAAATGCTTCTCAATCTGCAGAGGTTCACACGGCGATTAAAGTTTAAACAATATATTAAATAAATATATAAAATGGACTAAAGTTTCGCATGTGTCACATTCTTAAAAGTAAAAGCTCTTAATAAGTAACATGGTCCAATTATTTAGGTATAGTATTAATACATCAAGTCAAACTTAAGGTCAATGCCTGAAAACATCTCGACGAGTGTTGTGTTGTTGCTCATCATACAAATTGCTCTCTAAACCACCCGGTACAACATTGGTGCTTGATAATTGATTCCACATGTCTGTATGTATACTTGGAAAACATAAAAACATACTTGTATAGCTGAAAAAAAATTAAGATCCGGTTGCAAGACTGGAAATGCCATATCATAGGGCAAAAATGTGTTACAAGTTGCGTTAAGTTTCTAGAAAAAGAAACCATATATTATAAAAAGAATGATGAATGAAATACTTATTAGACATGGTCTTGCCATCAAATTTATAAGTCCATTATATCCCCTTTATTGCAGCTTTCTGAAGAGGATCACCAACCTACAATATTGGCATCATTATATTATAAACCAGATGTCAACATTGAATATGTCAAGCTTAATCTATTTAAGACTTGATATTAGTGTATTCTAGTTTTATTTAAACCCAAATGTAAATTATTTATCAAACAAGAATACAACAACAAAAATTGCATATCAGCTTGTTGTCCACGATAGCCAGTGCATTTCAAGAAGCAAGAATTATCCAAAGTGACTTTAACATTTTTTTAGTATCTGTTTCTAAATCAAATTTTAGGACTACACATATCATAAAAATGACAATTATAATAGTGTCACTTGGCCCGTTTAAGCCGCTCAATAGAAACTACTCATTTGACCCGTTCAATGAATAGTACCAATTTTTTACTATCACTTGTAACCCATTGACCCGTCCAATAATTTGAGACTAAACGGATGTTGAACTCATGTGTTCAGAAAGTTATATTTTAACTTCTTTGACGACATAATCGAGGAAAAAATGGCGCAAAAAGTGTCCATTACATTAACTGGGCCTAGAGATAAGTTGACATTTTTTATCTTTAACCGGTTCGGGTTTTTTTAAGAAGGATTAGACCCGGTTTTTGGCCAAAAATAATCGAAAAACAGAAAATGTCATTACATGTATTACAAATATGATATTAAATAAGTTCCAGCTATAAATGTTCAACTTGCTACATTAGTTTTCAAATATGAAATCAAGATACCTCAAAGGCGGGCAAGCCGTACAACCTCAAACCAACTTTGATCATCACTCGTCGATCCATCCATCCACGTCTGGTGCTCATGGAGTCATGGACCCAAGTGAGCCCTTGTGACGGTTCCACATCCTGTAGAGAACGATACATCAAGAAACACAACAATGCTTTGTTACGGCAATTCCCATAAAAACATCCTTAACAAAACATTACCTTTTATCCTGCAGATATATCGAATCTTCCTTTAGCCATTGTCTTTAAGTGATTATGTTTATGCTATTATAATAGTTCTTGTTTAGTGTGGGTAAACTGGAAAGAAAAGTGCACCAAGTAAGAACTAAAAACCAATAAGACCGAGTTAAATCACAAAAAGATTAAGAAAAAAATACATATCAATTTAAAGAAGAGGCTGCCAATTGCCCCCGGTAGCACAATTTTATAGCAAGAGACTAAATATTAAAAAGAGATGATACGATAAATTGAATTTTCAAACATTAGGAAAAAAACACCAATACGCAGTTATAGAAACTAATAAGTAACACCCTTGAATCTATGATAAAGTCAAACTGATATGACTGAAATTATATAAAAAGAAACCTAGAACTATATCCTAGTATGACTGAAATTAAACTAAATTTGTCGCCATCTACTAAAGCAATTACATCCAGTCATTACAGGTACATTTGATGATGAAGGCGACAACGAAAAATCTAAAAATTTGACGAGATAAAGTTTCATATGAAAATTTAAGGTAACTATTTTAGGTTGAAGTCAAACTGATATGACTGAAATTATATAAAAAGAAACCTAGAACTATATCCTAGTATGACTGAAATTAAACTAAATTTGTCGCCATCTACAAAAGCAATTACATCACCAGTCATTACCGGTACATTTGATGATGAAGGCGACAACCAAAAATCTAAAAATTTGATGAGATGAAAGTTTCATATGAAAATTTAAGGTAACTATTTTAGGTTGAAGATAAACTGAAACCCAAAAACAATCTACCTAAGAAGAAAACCCGCGCTACAGCTGTAATGTCAATCCACATAAAAAACATCCTATTCAACAAATTCTTGAAATATATCAAATTCTCCGGCTGGGTATAAGGAAAGATCCTAATAGATCGATAATATGATTCTTTATCTACTTTAGGTAGCAATATAAGTATAAAATTGAACACAAATTTTGGTATCATACCTTTTTCCCAGTTGCAAGTTCGATCAAGAAACCTAAATGGGTCATCACACTCACCAGCAACATATGTTTTCCGACTCCATTATGGTCGATTGGAAAGCCCTTAGGGTGGAGCTCCACCGTAGAAAGGACTTTATTCAGCCATGTTTAACCCTCTATGTCATTGATTTCACGGAAAGTGTTTCGGTGAGAGCACAATCTATTAGGCCAAAGCGTGTACTCGAGCTCATTGGGAATAATCGAATCACTTTGGGTAGTCGACGTCTAACACCCAAGGCACCCTATTTCGTTTTAAGCCGCAATCGCCGATTTTACACGTCATCAATTTTATCGTGTTTATGTGTTTTGAATTTACGATTTACGATTTCATTTATTTAGCATAAGCGATATATCTGGAAACCACATATGCTATGATTTCCGCTCCTCGCTCCATCAGACGTGGATAACTCGCACAGCCCCTTCAATCTAAAACGCTAACTAATCGCAAACAAACTAATGAATCTCGTACTCAACGCTTATGCTACTCGCTATCACTCGTACCTCTCGAATGCCCTACGCGGCCTTGAAAGATAGGTGAATACGTGTAAGATATGTAGGTAAATACGTGCAAAATATGTGTTTACGTGAATTATGTGCTCATACGTGCTTATGTGTACATGTGCTTATGTGAATTATGTGAATATCTACGTGTTCCTGAGCTTTACATAAATAATAATAATAATAATAATAATAATAATAATAATAATAATAATAATAATAATAATAATAATAATAATAATAATAATAATAATAATAATAATAATAATGAAAGGGTTGTAAAACGCTACACTTTTCAAAATATAACCTAATATAACCGAATCTCATCTAATCCCAGGGGATGGTGTCTGCTGCAGAACTCACACTCGACAATGTCTTCTTTTGGATCTCATACTCACCGAAATGGACAAGGAAATGGCCAAGGTAATCCCCTAGATCGTCAGCGAGATCAATAGCAACACGTCCTCTTTTGATTCAAAGAATGAAGAACCTAAAGCTCCGTTCAGCTTTAAGCAATTCAAAGCCTGTGGTCCAGCAAGTTTTACTGACGAAGATGGACCCAGTGCAATGTTTCAACGGTTTGATGCGATCGAAGTCACTTTTCGTCAAAAAAGATGTCCTGAAAATCTCCGCACTGTGAATGCTATTGGAGTCTTCCAGTCCAGGGCACTAGATTGGTGGACCGCCGAGCGCAACAGGCGCGAAAATGATGCAGCTTATGGCCTCACATGGGAGGAGCTCAGGGAGCTCATGATAAGAGAATTATGCCCTCCCCACGAAGTCCAGAAGCTGAAGATTGAGTTCTAGAACATCAAGCAAGAAGGAGGTGACAACGCTGGTCTCACCGCTCGCTTCAAACAGTTGAGCATTATCTGTCCCAGTCAAGTGGACACACCTGATAAGACTATCAAGAAGTATATTCGTGCTCTCCCCGATTGTGTAGCTGATTTTGTTCTAGTAGCGAGACCTGCTACTACTGAGGAAACCTACCAACTCGCAGCTGAGATCAACGACAAGCGAGTCTTGGCTGGAGCTTTCAAAACCTCGACCAAGAGTCTGAATCAAGCTACTGCTACTCCCAGTACCGACAATGCAGCATCTCAAGGTTTAAAGTCTAGCCACCAGAGCCGCAAGCGAAGGAATAACAACAACAAGAACTATGTGACTACCACCGCAACACCACTTAACGCAGTCTCAACACCGCCCAACAACCAGAATCGCCAAGTTGTTACTTCCAATGCACCGCCTGCTAAGCGTGCGTATACTGGTACACAACCACTATGCCCTACTTGCACCTATCAACATGCAACAGGGGTCAACAGCCGTTTCTGTGTAAACTGCACATTTAATGGCACTTTACTGCTCACTACCGCTCAGGCCCCCGTCAGCAAGCTCCTCAAGCCCTTCCTGCACCGCCAGCTCAACCCCTTGCTCCTCAGGGTAACCCAACAGCTCCTGCACAAGTTGCTAATGCGTGTGTCTGCTACACGTGTGGTGACCCGAATCATTTTGCTAATGCTTGCCCGCGCCGTGTTATGAAACAAGAGCCGCAGTAGCAACCACCATAGTAGCAAAAACAACAACAGCAGCAGCAACCTTAGCAGCAGCCATAACAAGCAGTCCATGCAAGAACGTTCAATATCAATGTCCGCCAGGCTCAGACTAACAACAACGTTGTCAATGGTATGTTCCTTGTTAACGGTATTTATGCCTCATGCTTATTTGATACTGGAGCCGATAACTGTTTTGTGTCGGTTGAATTCGAAAAGCTCTTAAACCGTAAACGCGCTAACCTCCCAACGACATTCAACGTAGAAGTTGCCACCGAAAGAACTGTCACCATCAGCTCCATTCTTCGTGATTGTACCCTTGAACTCAACAATCACATCTTCCCGATCGATCACATCCCTATGCAACTTGGAAGTTTCAACGTCATAGTAGGCATGGATTTTCTTCGTGAAAATCATGCTGAAGTTGTTTGTTTTGAAAAGATGATTCGTTTCCCTCTTTCAAACGGTGATCAGTTATGTGTTTATGGCGAAGTATCCTCGAAAGAATTGAAGCTTATGTCGTGTATTCAAGCGAGCAAGTATCTCCACAAGGAATACTTGGCTTTCTTAGCCTACATTGTAGTAGCAGAGGAGGAAAAGAATACGACCGAAAAGGTACTTGTGGTTCATGATTTTCCTACTGTCTTTCCTGATGATTTACCTGGACTACCTCCTACTCGTGATATCGACTTTCGTATCGACCTCATTCCTGGAGCTAACCTTGTCGCAAAAGCTCCTTATCTCCTCGCATCGTCCGAAATGCGTGAACTTTCTAGCCAACTCCAGGAGTTACTTGATAAAGGCTTCATACGCCCTAGCACCTCTCCTTGGGGCGCACCTGTCCTCTTCGTGTAAAAGAAGGATGGATCGTTCCGAATGTGCATCGTTTATAGGGAACTCAATAAGCTTACTATCAAGAATCACTACCCTCTACCCCGAATCGACGACTTGTTTGACCAACTGCAAGGCGCTACATGTTTCTCTAAGATCGATTTACGTTCTAGTTATCATCAGCTACGTATTCAAGAGCAAGACATTCCAAAAACCGCTTTCCGTACCGGTTATGGCCATTAAAAATTCGGGGTCATGCCTTTTGGTCTCACAAATGCACCCACGGTCTTCATGGATTTGATGAACCGTTTGTGTAAACCCTTCTTAGATCGCTTCGTTATTGTGTTTATCGATGATATCCTTATCTACTCGAGGTCGAGCGCCGAACATTCGCAACACCTTCGTTTAGTTCTCGAGCTTCTCCAAGGAAATCGCCTCTATGCCAAGTTCTCCAAGTGTGAATTTTCGCTCGAGAAGGTTCAATTCCTCGGTCACATCATTAACAGTCAAAGAATTCACGTCGACCCTGCGAAGATTGAAGCAGTTAACAGTTGGATTACACCGAAGTCTCCATTTTAAATCCGTTCATTTCTTGGATTGGCAGGTTACTACCGTCGATTCATTGTCGACTTTCCAAAAATCTCCGTACCGCTTACCGCCTTAACTCGGAAGGACAAACCTTTTACTTGGGGTCCCAAACAGGAGGAAGACTTTCAGACCCTCAAGTATATGCTTTGCAACGCTCCCGTCCTTAAACTTCCCGACGAAAACGATGATTTCGTCGTTTATTGCGATGCCTCAAACCTAGTTCTTGGTTGTGTTCTTATGCAACAAGACAAGGTTATCGCGTATGCGTCTTGACAACTCAAGGTCCACGAGAAGAACTACACTACCCACGATCTCAAACTCGGTGCAGTAGTTTTTGCGTTGAAGATTTGGCGACACTACCTTTACGGTACCAAGCGTACGGTCTTCACCTACCATAAAAGCCTACAACACATCTTGAACCAGAAAGAACTATACATGCGCCAACGCAGATGGGTTGAACTTCTCAACGACTACGATTATGAGATACCCTACCATCCAGGAAACGCAAACGTCGTAGCCGATGCTCTCAGTCGACGAAGCTATGTGTATAGCGTTCGCGACGTCTAAGCCCAGAATAACCTCGAAGTCATAATTCGCGACGTACAACACGAATGCTTCAATGAGAATACCTCGAAAGAGGAAATGAAGAAACGCGGTGTCGAATCCCAGCTAGTATCTAAGTCGAATGGTATCTTTTATTATCTCGATCGTATTTGGATTCCTAGTCGCAATAACCTTCTAGAGATATTGCTGACTGAAGCCTACAAATCCCGATACTCCATTCACCCCATTGCCGACAAAATGTACCAGGACCTTTGTTCCGGGTACTGGTGGCTGGGCATGAAGAAGGATATCGCTCTCTATGTTTCGAAATATCTAACTTGTTCGAAAGTTAAGGCCGAACATCAACAACACTCTGGCTTACTCGAATAACCTGAAATCCCGATGTGGAAATGGGGGAGTATCGCCATGGACTTTATCACCAAACTTCCCCGAACGCCTTCTGGTCACGATAGCATTTGGGTTATCGTTGATCCTCTTACAAAATCCACTCACTTCATTCCAATACGGGAAGACTTCAAGGTAGAATGATTAGCACGAATCTATGGCGACGTAGTCATTTGTCGACACGGGACGCCTTGTGACATCATCTCTGACAGTGATGGTCGTCTCACCTCACATCTCTGGGAGACTTTTCAATCCGCTCTCGGTATGACCATCAATCTCAGTACCGCATTTCATCCCCAGACCAAAGATCAGACTGAGCGCACGATCCCCACCCTTGAAGACATGCTTCGCTCGTGCGTTATAGATTTTGGTGGTAATTGGGATTCGCATTTACCTTTAGTAGAATTCTCGTAAAATAACAATCATCAAACTAGTATTCAGATGGCACCCTTTGAGGCATTATATGGTAGAAAATGTCGATCGCCTATTGTATGGCACGAGATCGGAGACGCAGAGATCACCGGTCCTTAGTTGATACAAAAACGACGGACAAAATCCACCAAATAAGGGAAAATCTCTTGAAATCTCAGAGTCGTCAAAAGAGCTACGCCGATAAACGCCACAAGCCCCTTGAGTTTGAAGTTGGTGATCACGTACTCCTAAAGGTTTCACCTTGGAAGGGGTGATCCGATTCGGCAAGAAAGGAAAGCTAGCGCCACGATACGTGGGTCCTTTAAGATTCTGGAAAGAATTGGTAAAGTGGCCTACCGAATCGATCTACCGGTGGAACTAGGCAACGTACACCCGACTTTCCACGTCTCCAACCTCAAGAAGTGCCTAGCTGAAGAGAATCTTCTTGTACCTCTCGAAGACTTTCAAGTAAACGAGACCCTGCACTTTGTGGAAAAGCCTGTAGAAATTATGGATCGAGAGACCAAGAAACTTCAACACTCACGCATTCCAGTAGTGAAATTTCGCTAGGAAGGTAAACGCGGCGCCGAGTTCACTTGGGAACTCGAAAGTGATATGAAAGCTAAATATCCGCAACTCTTTGTTACACCTGCTCCATAATTTCGGGACGAAATTTCCTAAAGTAGGGGAGGCTTTAACAACCCGACTTTTTAGATCGTTACCCGTTTGGTTTTGCTTTGATATAAATAAAGGGTTATGTTATACTAAATACAATTTCATCACACCGCACCACTATACGGTTAAACGCTTTATATTCGCAAACGCTTACGCATCACAAATTACAGAGAATATGCTATTTAAATTACCGAGTGTGTTTGTTTGTTCGGTCACCACTCACGCCTTCGCATCGCTTATCACGACTAACACGCTAAATCAAAAACACTGTTATTAGTAGTAGTAATGTTATGCTGTGTGTTTTATATGCTTTACTTGTGTGTGCTGATTATGTGTATTGTTTACTCGCAAACGCTATCGCAACGCAAACTCAACGCTACTCGCACAACTCGATTTATCACTCTAAAACACAACGCGACCCGAAACTCACTGCGACACTAAAAAACTTAAAGTACCAATACTAGCTAACGCAACAAAACACATAAAACAAGCATCCTACACGCGAAACAAAGAATTTGATGCATAAAATAGGCCCTTCGAACGAAGCTACGCCGCCTCGTACGAAGGCAGCGGATTCGAACCAGGTGCCTTGTGCGATCAGACTTCTCCAATAAATACCCAGCCACACTCCTCATTCATTCTCACTTGCTGATTTCATACCGAAACTCTGCCAAATTGCCGTCTGACCATTTTCAAGTAAGATTTAACAGTTTTATTCAATTATACAACGTTTTCCACTACGATTTTCCACAAAAAAAATCACTTGATTTCATCCAAACATTAGAGTTTTCACCTAAAACTTCATCCTCTTCACTTAAACTTCATCTTTTCTTCATAACTTCCTGTTTTTACAAAAAGTCTCCATCTTTTTTTCATCAAATCTTCTTATTTCGTCACTGATTTACACTTAACCGAGTGTATTGGGACTAACTTCGATTTCCTAATTTAGAAATCTATTGATTTCACACTCACCAAGTGTTAAGTCTAGGTGAAAACTTTTAAAGCTTTCTTTAACTTGATTTTTACACCAAAACAGACCAGAAACGACATGTATCTCGTTCACTGAATAGTGGAACAAGGTAATGTCGAGACCAGCTTGAGAAGGACTCGGAAATACATCTGATTCAGGTGAAAACACATCATCGAATGCCAAAAACAGCCACATTTGCGAACTTGACTGTTCTGTGCGAAGCCAGCTTCGTACGAAGGCACATGGCCTCGTACGAAGGCGCTGCCTTCGTACGGAGGCACTGGTTTTACACCTAATAGCCCGATTCCCACTCATGACGTAATCAAAGACCTCTCCGACTTTAAGTTTAGTCAGTAGCTTAAGGTTGGGGGGATGAACACTCGATTTTCCGAAGACAGACGCGAAGACACTCGATTTTGATCAACGGAAGCCCCCACGTGTGCAAAGACCCACCTTCGTATGAAGGCACCAGCTTCGTACGAAGCTTCTGTTTCCCACGCTCCGATTTTCGACCGTTTCAGCACTTTGGAGGACTTATGTTTCTGTTTCCGTACGCAGGCTGACCCGATGCCCCCTTCAATCCAGTGAGGATCGTGTTTCTTTATTAGTACACGCTCCGTGAGTATACTCGAACCCATTTTCGTTTAACGCACTTTTGGGTGTTACATATGTTCTCTATCAAAACACAACACACAACGCAACCACTTTATAAATGCTAACCGTTCCCGTATGCTATACGTGATTAGTTGAATACTTGTTGCTATGTTAGATAGTGATGACTTGCCTTCCGCCTTTAGCAACGATAGTTCTATAGTTTGGACTCAGCACCTGATATGTCAAGGGTTGCTAAGGATCGCATTACTTTACTTCACTGGTTCGCTTCGGTGAACCTGTGTCGTGCATACTCTACAACGCAGTCACGTGGATAGCTAGTATCATTGTGATAGTTACTTGTTTTCAACCGTTACATGACATGCTGGTTATGAGAAAAAGCTTTTATGATATATCTATGCCAACTTGTGTACTCACTTTACTTTATGTATTGACTTTTATTTTAAGGTATGTGGCAGGTTGATGGTCTGTTTGCTGCAATGGATTAGGAAGTCTAGAAACTCGCAAATAAAATCTAGGTTGTCGGACTTGTCTTTGTTTAAGAGATATGAACTCCGTTATGACTATTTGTGAAATATTTGTTTATTGGTATGGGACAATGAACCTTTTAAATATTGTCATTTAATAGTTGTTATGGATTTTCTTGAGCAATCTTGTTCGCCTAGTGTCGCGCCCCGATGTTTCCGCCATTGGTTGAGGTGTGACAGAATGTGACTGTGCCATGATGGCTGCTGCTAAGGTATCACCTCAGATCTTAAAAGATTTGTGTTTAGATAAATGCATTATTGCTTTTGCTAACATAAAAGAGGTGAATGAAAACCTTAGAGACAAAATCTTAAAAGATGAAGTGCAATTTGAGAAAATATTTAAAGAGTTGAAAAACAAATTGTTTAACAAGGAAAATGAAATCAACAGTCAGAAACATGAACACAACATAACCAAAGGCCAACTCCAAACTACGGTAGAAAAATACCAAGTTTGCAAAAGGAGCTTGAATCCACCCAAATCACCTGTGAATAATGGGTGGAGTCTTGTAATGGTTATGAACTGATGTTGGAAAAGCAGATCAAGAGTAATGTGAAGTTTGGCATTGGCTTTAGAAAACATGACCAAACTTCTGAAAACACTGCTGAAATTGAATCTGGCTTGGCTGAAGTAATCCCAAAAACATGGTTGGTCAAGAGATAAGAGTCACTGATAAAAATGGAAACAAAATCATTTTAGAAAAACCAGAAGAGTCATCAACCTTTGAAGAGATAGCAAAATATCAATTCAAACCCACCTGGTCTGATGAATGTGATATACTTAAAAACTTCAAGCTAATGGATTTTTCCACAATTGAGGGTGTCAAAGCAACCAAGGCTAAAGTCATTCCTCTGAAAGACATCCCAACTGAGGTTAAAAACTCTGTTGAAAAGGAAGTTGAAAAGAGGAAGAGAAGAGAAAAGGTTAAGAACTTATTTTGTGATTTTTGTGAGAAAAAAACCATGCCACAAAAGACTCTTTTCATTTAAAAGCTTATGATATACTTAAAACAAATGTTATTCAGCCTGCACCAAAGTGCACAATTTGTGGAAAAACCAATCATCTCACTCAAGAGTGTGTGTATCTCGAAACTTTTGAGGTTAAAAGAAAAGAGTACATATCAAAAACACTGGAGAGTCGACAAAAACCTACCCCTAAAATCAAAACACAACATCAGACTGTTCTTAGCCTTTGCTGTCAACCACAACATCAAGGTGTATCAAATGGATATCACGTGTGCTTTCCTATATGGCAAAATACAAGAAGAGGTATATGTCTGCCAACCTCCTGGTTTTGAAGATCCTTTTTTTTATCCCGATCATGTCTACAAGCTGAATAAAGCTTTGTGTGGCTTGAAATAAGCACCAAGGGCCTGGTATGAAACTCTTTCCATGTTTCTAATCTCTATAGGATTCACAAGATGTAAAATTGATAAAACACTATTTTTAAAATGGAGAGGAAAAGATTTGATGATTGTCCAAATTTATGTTGATGACATCATTTTTGGAAGCACATGTAATTCCATGTGTGAAGAGTTTAGATAACTCATGACAGTAGAGTTTGCAATGAGTGCCATGGGTGAACTCCCATGTTTTCTTGGCCTCCAAGTTAAGCAATTGTAAAATGAGACTTTCATTCATCAAAGCAAATATGTAAAAGATCTTTTAAACAATTTTGACATGAATGATTGTAAACCATGTAGTACAACCATAGCAACCATAGAACTTGTCATGTCTGATGAAAAAGATGACTTGGTTGATCACATTGTATAGAAGCATGATTGGGTCTTTATTGTACCTAACTGCATCAAGGCCAGACATCATGTTTGCAACATGTGTCTGTGCCAGATCCCAGTCAGCACCTAGGAAGTCTAATCTCATTGCTGTGAAAAGAATATTCAGATACATAAAAGGTGCTCCCACACTTAGTATCTGGTATCCTGCTAATGGGAATGTCAAGCTTTCAGGTTATTCAGACACTGATTTTGTTGGATGCAACCCCACCAGGCAGTCTACATTAGGAGGGTGTCAATTCCTAGGCAACTGCTTAGTGTCTTGGCAAAACAAAAAAGCAAGCAGTTGTTTCCACATCCACTGCTGAAGCTGAATATATTGCTGATGCAAGATGTACAGCCTAACTGTTGTGGCTTCAAAACCAGTTGCTGGATTTTGGTATAACTGCTTGAAAGACTCCTCTCATGTTGGACAGTCAAGTAGCTGAAAATATCATCAAAAATCAAGTATCCAATTCAACCACCAAGCCCATTGATATCAGATATCATTTGTGAGGGATTGCTATGAAAAAGGTTTGATTTCTCTGCATCATGTTCCAACAAAAGATCAACTGGCAGATGTGCTAACAAAAGCATTAGACAATCTCAAGAATTGGCATGCTTAATTTGGATTAAAAGGCAAAACCTTCTTATCCTTGAATAAAAAGCATTAAAATGTTGTCAGAAAATCAAAAATTCATCTTTAAAAATAGCTTAAAATGAAACTTTTCATAAATCCTTCAAAGTCTGTTCATAACCACAGATGTTTTAAACCTCTGATTGGTTAAAAATTTACCCACTGCTGAAAGAAAACCTCTGTTCTCATTTCCTTTGTTGACCTCTGTTGATTAAACAACTGTTGTTTCAACCTCTGATGTCTATCCACTGATAGACCCAAAATCAACCACTGTTCTCATATACACTGTATCCAACCACTATTGTTGCCTAACATTGGTTTCCAAACAACTGTCATCCACTTTTTCATCAGAGGTTGCCATGTGGGCAGATGTTAACCGTCTGATCTTTGAAACCGCTACCACGTCAGCATTCATTTTTTCCCTTTTATAAAACACTGATTAACTCCCAAACAGAGATTTACTTGCCATATCGAATTCAAAAATTCTCCAAAACGGTTTCCATCTTCTTCTTCATTTCTTCTTCAACCTCTCGCAATTTCTAAGTTCCAACCATGGCTCTAATCCTCAAACATCTTCATAACTACATTTTTACTTTCAAGAAAACCGATAAAAATACCGACTTCCATTCAATAATTGAGATCTTGTCATCCTCAAATACAAAACACTTCTCACTGCTGATGCACCGATTTACCAAGACACCCTCAGAGATTTTTGGGTGAATGAACTTGAAGAACAAAAGGGTGAGCCATTTGGTATAACTTCAGAAGTTGGGGGTGTATTGGTTGCCATAACCCCCACTACCATATCAGAAACATTCCAGATGAATGACTTGGCAGGTAAAACTTCTTTCCCAAAAAATGAGTTTCAAACAGTCTTGATTGAAAGGGGTTATGATGGATAGTTGAATAAAGCCACCATGTTTAAACCATCACCACCAACGAAATTCCTGTTCTATACCCTGTTAAAGGAAATTCCTTTGAAAATTCAGTACTTGGGGTATTCCATTATGACAAACACTGATTTTAACTACTCCTAAGTATTGTTTACTGATTTGGGTAACAATTTGAAAAACATTTAAAATGGGAAGAATGCTACTTTTCACATGTTTCCAAGATTTTTGAGCTATTACTTGCAAAAACATGTTCCTCAAAAAGCTTTTGAGCACGGAACACCTTTTAAAATGAATAGTCTTTCATCAGAAACTTTTATTCGCCTTATGGTCAAAGAGTTAAATTTTTCCAAAATAAAAGCAAAGAGGTCTGAGCAAATTTTAGATGAGTCCACATCTGCACCTCAAACCTCTGTTGTTGATCCTACTGCTCATGGTGATCACATCACCACAACCATTGCTGTTGAAACCCCCATCATCAAAACCCAAAAAGACCAAATCCAAATCCAAAATTACCAGCAAACCCACAAATAAGGGTCCTCTAGAAGATGAGATCCCAGACAGTTGAGGAGGTTACACCACTTAAATTTCACGAAATTCTTGTTGGTAGTTCAAGTGGAGCGGCTACTACAAGTATCAAATCCACTGATTTACATTTGGACAGTAATTTCATCTCTAAGAATCCTTGAAGGCAACCACTGTTGTGAGTACCAAGGTATCCACTGCTGCAGAGGGAAGTCCCCAGAACCAAGAAAAGGGGCATCTACTAATGATGATTTGAAGTCTACTCCTATCACAAAAGCATATACAACCACCTCTGGTGGGAATTCAGGTTATCCTATTAAGTTAGGTGATGAATTAAAATACAAGGATTTGATGGAGACGATGTCATCCATTGAAACCACTGTTGGTGAAATGAAAGATCAGATGAAGCTGTTGGTGGATGCTTCTAAAAGTCAACCTAGCCATCAGCAACTTTCCCAGGAGCTTTGGAATTTTGTGCAACCCATCTTAGCAGCTCAAAGGGAATTGGCTGAAATTCAACATAACTCACACATGGAACTAATCAGAGTTATGGTTGAGGCTAGTTACAAAGACACTCAGGCAGATATAAGGGGTATCAAAGAATCCCTTGCAAAGTTAACTGGAACCTCCCCTGAACCTGTGTTTGAAAAAGATGATCAAGATGATGCCAAAAAGGGGGAGAAGGATTCCATGAGGAAACTTGATGTTGACCCAAAAGCTAAACCAAAGGGTCAGCCAAAACAAAAGCCAGAATCTGCCAAAGACACTTCTGCAAAATCTTCTGAAAACTCTGATGCTGGAAAGAAAAAGGGAGTTGATGAGACCTTTAATAAACAGACAGATGAAGAGATTTTGGCAAAGCAGAAGAGAAAAACAGAATAGAAAGCAAGGCAGATGTTTGGAAGCAGGAGCAGGAGAAAAAGATGAAAAGAGAAACAAAACACAAAACATTGGTACATCTGATAGAAGAAAATCTTTCAGAAACAACAGACCACCACTAGCCACATTCCCCAAAAGAACTGATGTTTCTAAAAAGCCAACCACTACTGCATCCAAACCTAAACCTTCATCTCAAAAACCTTCACCACAAAAACCACCTCAAAAGAAGCAGAAAACAGCTTCATCACCACCACCATCCTCAACAAAACCAACAGATGTTGATGCATCAAAAGCATCAACAGATGTTAAGGCAATAGCTGTTGAGACACCAGTAGTTTCAGCAGTTGTTAGCCAATCCACTGCTACCATTCACTTTGATTCTCCACCATCAACACAACTACCACCAACACCCCAAAGATTCCCCTCACAATCAATCTTTTCACCTAAACCACCTTCTCCATCAAAAAACTCCTCCTCCTCCAAAGTTTCCCTATGCTAGAAAAAAGAAGTTTGTGGTGCTTGAAGAAGAAAAAGAAATACCAGCACCAATTCCTTTATCATCTGCTCCTGCTACATTCATTCCACCCTCATCACCAAAAACTAACCCTATCAAACAACCACCCACTAGTTACATGCCACTAATCATCCCTCTGGAAACTCAATATCCTCTTGAACTGATCATAGTCCAATCTGAAATGGAACCGTTCTACAAAATAGAGGATTAATTAAACCTTCCCATCTCTGCATGGCTTCAGAACACCTTAGAGAATATGGATGGATATTTAAAGCTGAAAGCTAACCAAGCTCAAACCATTGCAAAAGAAGAGAGTAAAGGGTTAGGGGATAGGAGATACTAAAGTTTCTATCAACATGGGCTTAGCAAAGTCAGGAAACTTGAAGACTTTGCTAGAGACTTGAGTAAATCCATGTCAGAGTTACCACCTCTAACACCCAGTGTTTCGAAAGTCAAAGTACAAGTCAAAGTCAAAGTCAAAGTCAAAGTTAAAGTCAAAGGAAGAAAAGATTGCTAATTACGATCTGCCACTCCTTGCTTAACTATGGATTGTACACCTTGACTTGTAATCGAGTCTTTTATTTTTATTTCTTTAGTTGTATTATGTGGAGTATCTGTGAATAATCGATGTTATCGCATGTTTTGTCGCTTATCTCTAATCGCATCGCAATCGCATTCGCAACTCGAATTATGCGTTCTGGATATTGTTTTACGTGTGTGTGCTATTTATGTGTTACTTGTGCATGTTTATTTATATTTTGTGGAGGTTAATCGAAACGCAATGGCAACTCTATCGCAACACAACTGAATCGCAAACGCTAAATGCAAGTTAATTATGATGACTGTATGTTAGATATAATATTTGTGTGGTTATTATTATTCTATCGCATCGCTTAACCGAAACACGTCTAAATGCATCGCAACGCTCAACGCGCGAAATGAAACGCCGAAACTCAACTCGCCGGACCACCTCGGTCAAATGGCCAATCGATCGAATGGCCATCCGATCGGATTACCATCCGATCGAAGTGCCATCCGATCGGTGGCCTATCCGACACTTGTGCACTTTCCCTTTTTGGCAACCTGTGAATACCCCTTGTCACATCATTTGTGATGTGACAGCTCCCTCACTCGACCAGCAGCGTTCCAGACCTTCTTTCTCTCGATTTCTCGCGATTCTTGTAAGTTTTCAACTCAAATCTTGTACTTCTAGGATCTACACGCACTTCTTCATCGCTTTTTCTTTTGAATCTTAACTTTTAACCGTGAAATCAGCGGATTTGAGGTGTTCTAGGGTGATGTCATCATGGAGTTCTTATGAACTTCAAGTTTTGATCTCATTCCACCAAGAACAACTCAGATCTGAATGATTTCCACAAGACTAATCAATGTTTTCGCTTAGATCTAAACCTTTTCATGGTTAAAAGGATTGAAAGATGGTTTTCCAACTTTCTTTCAACTCTTTTACCACAATGCACTCAAAACCGATAGAATCGGAGCTCATTCGGGTCTTCTACCCTTCTCAAGTGATGTGTTGGTTCGAGATCTGATTTCTATCAACGAGACAACTGATTTCGGGTTGATCATGAAACCACCCGTCACGAACAGTTAACTGATCGGATTGGGGTGATTCCCATTCGATCAGATAACCTGGGTCTGATGGAGTTTCCGTTGTTCAACACGTTATCACATCATCTCGATCAAACTGCAAAACTTTCAAAAATAATCAAGTTCAAGACGATCAGGTTCATTGGGATGGATTGCCGTCCAATCGGATAGCCATCCGATCGGATTACCATCCGAACGAACTGCAATCCGATTGAATTGCACTTGGACTCTAACACTTAATCATTTTCAAAATTTTCAAAGAACAGCAGTTTCCAACGGATTGCCATCCGGTCAGATTGCTATCCGATCGAGTGACAATCCTGATGTGAACTTGTTCTCACTAAGTGTCCTACCAATCGGATCGCTATCCGATCGAACGACCGTTTGATCGACGACCTGAAAGGTAGAGATACTTCCTTGTTTTCAAAATGCTACAACGAAAACTTCAAAGCCATCATATACAAACACATCCTTACCACACGAATGTCAATCTGAATGAATGGCCATCCGATCGGATGACCATCCGAACGGCTTGACATCCGATCGAATGATCGTCCGATCGGATTTCCATCCGATCAGATTACCGTTCGACACTTAGTCACTTTGCATCGTTTTACACGCAGTTCTTCACTTATGATATCGTTAACTGTTCAGGCTAATCTCTCAGCGCTCCCTTCAATCCAAGAGAGTGTTTACATGTTATGCACGATCTGTGAGTATACTCGATCCCTTTTTTGCTTTACGCACTTTTGGGTGTGAGATACGCTACTTATTCAAATCACATCGAACACACAACACAAACACTATTTATACGCTGACCATTATTGCTTGTTACGTGTTATTCGATGAATGCTTGTATGTTATGTTAACACAGTGATTGTTACCTGACACCTTAGCAACGATAGTACTATAGTTTGGGCTCAGCACCTGTCGTGGACAGGGGTTGTTAAGGGCTTTACTTCACGTGTCCCAGTGGGGATATGTGTTGCGCATTCTACAACTCGCAGTCACGTCTGTGCATATTTCTCTATCGATAACCTACTTGCCTTCACTTTGTACATGTTACATACTGGTTATGCGTAAACGATTTCGAGCTCTATTATACTATTAAACTTGTATGCTCACCTTTACACTATGTGTATTGACTTCTATTTTAACGTATGTGATAGGTGCTTAGGATGCTTGCTTGCTATTTGATGGAATTGAGCTAGGATGGAGTCTAGAAACAAACACTTTAAATCTGAGTTATCGGAACAGTTTAATTGTTTTAGAGATAATATGTCTGTAATAATTATTTTACGGAATATGTTTTGGTATGGGACTTAACGTTAAATATTCGGTAATATTAGTTGTTATGGGTTTCTTCTGGACACTCTGTTTCGCTTAGTGCCGCGCCCCGATGTTTTCGTTATCAGTTGGGGTGTGACAGATTGGTATCAAAGCCATAACTATAGGGAATTAGGCAAGACTCAACCTAGTCCGGGTTGAAGTCTTAGAAACGACCTAGTCTATAGTCTAAGTACCAACAGACCGACTTGTGCATACCCTTTTTGGGGTTTTGTACGAGCTTACTTGTTATTCTCGCTCGCACTCGCTGAACACTATCACCGCACGCTATTTTTCGAAAAATGAACGAGTGGTTAGGTCAAGATTAGGTGTGGAAACCGCAAACTCTCGACTGAGTCCCTTGTTCGACCCGCTTTTTTATCTATAAACAGGAGAATTTGCGTTGAATCAGGAGTGAAATTCGTACTTTAACACAGATTTTCCCCTCTATTTCATCAAAACAGGAACGAAGTCGTTAAGTTAGGGGTGAAATCCGAACCTCGACGACTTGTTCCGTTCTCTATTTTGGTTTTTACAAAACTCTCACCAAAGTCTCGACGGACTCCAACGACTTGAAGTCACACTGTAACTGGAAGGATGCGTGCCGATCGCCCAGATTGAGGCGAGAGCACAGCCCAGAAGGCCAAAGTGTGCACTAAAAGTCCTTATGAATAGTCGAATCACGTTGGGTAGTCAACATCTATCAAGCCGAGACAATCTATTTCACGATTTTATGAGTTTCGATTCTAGAGTTCGCCGCCGCTAACTCTGATATTTGTCGCTTTTGTGGATTTTCTGTGGTTTATGTGATTTTATCTGTTTATGTGTCTCAATTTTTGGTGGTTTATTCACTTTTCGCTCTCTCTTTGATCAACACACACAACCCGCACTTCACATCTATCTCAATACACTAACAAATCGTGGAACACTAGCAACCGCATCTCACTATTCGCACTCGCAACTCTCGATCGCTTTACGCAGCTTGAAGGATAGGTGAATACATGCTATATATGTAGGTGAATACGTGTAACATATTGTGTAATATATGGTTGCGTCGAGTTGTGTGCGTATGCACTCTACGTTCTTATGTGCTTATGTGAATCATATGCTTACGTGATTATGTGTTACGTGACTGGACGTGTTCTTGTGCTTTACGTAAAGTGCCCTTGGGTGTGTTCGTTGGACTATGCTAGGGTTAATCGAAAGTTTTGTTAAATCCTGTGGCGATGTCTCTTGCAGACAATGTCGTCATTTGGATCGTTTCACTCCCGATCTGCTCGTCGAAACCATGAAGACAAGCGTATCGCTGCACTCATCGCTAAGCAGATGGCGAAAGTCATACCGCTAATTGTTAGCGAGCTGAATGAAAACGCTAGCAATTCTTCTGAAGAGTCCAGGACTGATGCTCCTAAAACTGCTTTTAGCTTCAAGCAGTTCAAAGCCTGCGGCCCGAAAGAATTTATTGGCGAAGATGGGCCTACGGCCATGTTTCAATGGTTCGATTCAATCGAAGTCACCCTGTGCCAGAGTGGCTGTCCGGAGAACCTTCGCACTGTTAATGCCACCGGCGTCTTCCAATCCCGAGCTCTTGATTGGTGGACGGCCGAGAGAAACAAACGAGGGAACGATGCAGCATTTGGGCTTGACGTGGGACGAGTTGAAGGACATCATGATGCAAGAGTTCTGCCCCTCCCCACGAACTCCAAAAGCTAGAGGACGAATTCTGTCATATCAAGCAGGATGGTGGAGATAATGTTGGTTTAACTGCTCGTTTCAAGCAGTTGAGTATCATCTGCCCTGGTCAGGTTACTACCCCCGAAATGACGATCAAGAAATACATCCGTGCTCTGCCAGACTGTGTTGCAGACTTTGTGTAAGCTGCATAGACTACAACTATTGAAGAAACCTACCTACTCGCCGCTGAGATTAACAACAAATGAGTCAGGGCTGGTTACTTCGATAAAGCTGCAAAGAGTCTACACCAAGCCACCGCTGCTCCAACCGCTGAAATCGTCGCCGCTCCGCAATCTTCGAAGTCCTCCCGCCGCAAGAGGAAGAACAAAAACAACAGTATCAAGAATTGCGCTGTCACAGCTGCCGCTTCACTCCAAGCTGTCCCTGCTCAACAGCAACCCCAACACCACCAAGTAGCGGCACCGGTTACCCATGCACCGCCCTCTAAGCGTGCATACACTGGTCCTCACCCGGCTTGCCCTACTTGTACTTATCACCATCCAGTGGGAATCGCTTGCAGATACTGTGTGCACTGCAACATGTACGACCATTTCACCGCCAACTACCATACAGGTCCACATCAAGCTCCAGCTCCAGCTCAAGGTCAAGCTCCTGCTCAACAAGCTCTCCTTCCTGCTCCTCAAGGCTAACAAGCGGCTCTCGCACCCGCGGTCCATGCTAGAGCTTGCTTTGCGTGTGGTGATACCAACCACTTCGCAAACATGTGCCCAAACCGAGTGGTGAAGCAAGAGCCACAACAGCAGCAGTCCCAGCAACAGCAGCCAGCAGCCCGCGGCCGTGCCTTCAACATCAACGCATGCCAAGCTCAAGCCGATAACAATGTGGTTAATGGTACGTTCCTTGTGAATGGTATTTATGATTCGTGTTTATTTGATACTGGAGCTGATAACTACTTTGTATTGTTTGAATTCGAAAAGCTCCTTAATCGTAAGCGCGCCTATCTCCCCTCAATGTTCAATGTTGAAATTGCCACCGGAAGAACCGTCGTTGTCAATTCTGTTCTTCGTGATTGTACCCTCGAACTCAACAATCACATATTTCCTATCGACCTTATTTCGATGCAGCTCGGTAGTATTGACGTCATAGTAGGCATGGATTTCCTTCGTGAGAATCATGTTGTAGTTGTTTGCTTCGATAAGATGATTCGCTTCTCACTCGCTAATGGTGATTAACTTTGTGTGTATGGAGAAACTCCTTCGAAAGGACTCAAACTCTTGTCGTGTGTTCAAGCGAGCAAGTATCTCCGCAAGGAATACAGAGCATTCTTAGCTAACATCGTAGTAGTGGGGAAGGAAAAGAAAGAGAAGGAAATAGACAAGGTGCTTGTAGTTCGTGATTTTCCTCTTGTTTTTCCTGATGAGTTACCTGGTTTACCTCCGAGTCGTGATATCGACTTTCGTATCGACCTCATTCCTAGAGCCAATCATGTTGCTAGAGCTCCTTATCGACTTGCTCCGTCTGAAATGCGCGAACTCTCGAGTCAACTCCAGTAATTTCTTGACAAAGGCTTCATTCGACCTAGCACCTCTCCTTGGGGCGCACCAGTTCTTTTCGTCAAAAAGAAGGACGGGTTGTTCAGGATGTGCATCGACTATAGGGAGTTAGATAAGTTGACAATCCAGAATTGCTATCCCCTGCCTCGAATCGATGATTTGAACAGCTACAAGGTGCTACGTGTTTCTCTAAGATCGATCTACGCTCAGGCTATTACCAGTTACGCATTCAAGAGGAGGATATACCCAAAACCGTTTTTCGCACTCGATATGGCCACTATGAATTCGTTGTTATGCCCTTTGGTTTAACCAACGCACCTGCGGTTTTCATGGATCTGATGAATCGCGTGTGTAAACCTTTCCTCGACCGCTTCGTCATCGTGTTCATCGATGATATCCTGATCTATTCCAAGTCGAAAACCGAACACACGCAACATCTATGTTTGGTTCTCAAGCTACTCTAGGGGAATCGACTCTATACCAAGTTCTCCAAGTGTGAATTCTGGGTAGAGGGGGTTCAATTCCTCGGTCACATTGTCAATAGTCAAGGTATACATGTCGACCCCGCAAAGATCGAAGCTGTTAAGAGTTGGTTTACACCTAAGAACCCGTCTAATGTCCGTTCTTTTCTCAGACTAGCGGGCTACTATCGCCGATTTATCGAAGGATTCTCTAAAATCGTTGTGCCTCTTACTTCCCTCACGCATAAAGACAAGCCATTTGTTTGGGGAACTGAACAAGAGACTGCCTTTCGAAACCTCAAGCATATGCTTTGCAATGCTCCTGTTCTCGTTTTACCCGACGGAAATGACGACTTCGTTGTCTACTGCTATGCCTCGAACCTTGGTCTTGGTTGTGTTCTCATGCAACGGGACAAGGTTATCACCTACGCGTCTCGTCAGCTCAAGATCCACGAGAAGAACTATAAAACCCACGATCTCGAGCTTGGTGCAGTTGTTTTTGCGTTGAAGATTTGTATTGGTGCACTACATCTGTCGACTTCGTCTTGTATCGAGTCTTAGATTGCATTGTATAGATTAGGGCACGTTTTACGAGAAAATAGGAAGAGTATGTGAGTTTAATAGTTGATTTCGCTCCTAGATGCTCATAGAGGTTGATTTCGCTCCTAAGTGTCATTTGGTGATTACAGGCGAAATCACATGTATGTGATTTCGCTCCAAATGGTCAGATGTCATTCTGAGCGAAATCAGAAGAGTATATATAGGTCATGTTGAGCGAAATCTGTAATGGTTGTCTTGTATTCCACGCCGAGGTGCTGCCGGTGTGAAGACTGCTTGTATTCGTGATTTTATCAATACACTCAGTAGTTAAAGTGAAGAATCAGCTGTTTCTAGCTTTGTTTCTTGTTATTCCGCACCTGAAACAGAGTAGAACCACTCTGAACGACTCATTCGGGTCAGATCGCGATCCTACAATTTGGCGACACTACCTGTATGGTACCAAGTGTACGGTCTTCACTGACCACAAGAGCCTACAACACATCCTCAGCCAAAAAGAACTGAATATGCGCCAACGCTGATGGGTGGAACTTCTCAACAATTACAACTGTGAGATTCGTTATCATCCAGGCAAGGCAAATGTCGTTGCCGACGCTTTAAGCCGGCGAAGCTATTTGCATAGCGTTCGTAATATCCAAGCCCAGCATAATCTCGAAACTCTTATCCGCGAAGCCCAACATGCCTGTTTTACCGAACGCACTTTGAAGAAGGAAAGGATTCTAAACGATGGCGCCCAGTTAGTGAATAAATCGAATGGGATATTCCATTATCTAGACTGAATCTGGATTCCCAAACGCACCGACCTTCGACAGATTCTGATAGACGAGGCCCACAAGTCTTGATATTCTATTCATCCCGGTGCTGATAAAATGTACCAGGACCTTCGCTACAAGTAGTGGAGGCCGGGCATGAAGAAAGATATCGCTCTCTACGTTTTGAAGTCCCTGACTTGCTCGAAAGTCAAGGCCAAGCATCAAAGGCCCTCTGGCTTACTCATCCAACCCGAGATCCCTATGTGGAAATGCGAGAGTATAGCTATGGACTTCATAACGAAACTTTCGCGCATGCCATCAAGTCACGACAACATCTGGGTTGTCGTTGACCACTTGACTAAATCTGCTCATTTTTTGCCAATACGAGAAGACTATAAGGTAGAAAAATTAGCCCGAATCTACACCGATGAGATCATTTGTCGACATGGGACGCCACGCGACATCATCTCTGACCGTGATGGTCGATTTACCTCGAGTCTTCGGGAAACGTTTCAATCTGCTCTCGGTACTACTCTTAATCTAAGTACCGCTTTCCATCCCCAAACCGACGGTCAGACGGAAAGAAGGATTCGTACCCTTGAAGACATGCTTCGCTCTTGTGTCATAGATTTCGGTGGTAATTGGGACGCATACTTACCTTTGGTCGAATTCTCGTACAATAACAGTTATCACTCTAGCATCCAGATGGCACCTTTTGAGGCATTATACGGAAGAAAATGTCGATCGCCTATTGCATGGCACGAGATCGGAGACTCGCAAATAACTGGTCCTGAGCTGTTGCAAGAAACGACTGACAAAATCCTCCAAATTCGAGACAATCTGCTGAAAGCTCGGAGCCGTCAGAAAAGTTACGCCGATAGACGCCACAAGCCCCTTGAATTTGACGTTGGCGATCACGTACTCCTCAAGGTATCACCTTGGAAGGGGGTGATCAGATTCGGCAAGAAAGGAAAGCTCGTGCCTCAATATGTTGGACCCTTTAAGATTCTGGAAAGGGTCGGCAAGGTGGCCTACAAACTCGAACTATCGGAGGAACTTAACAACGTCTACCCGACTTTCCACGTTTCGAACCTCAGAATGTGTTTAGCTGAGTAGGACTTACAAGTACCACTTGAGGATCTACAAGTGGATGAAACATTACACTTCGTAGAAAAGCCTATCGAGATCATGGACCAAGAAACCAAGAAGCTCAGGCGCTCACGCATTCCCGTTGTGAAGGTTCGCTGGGAAGGCAAACGCGGCGCAGAGTTCACCTGGGAACTCGAAAGCGACATGAAGGCAAAGTACCTGTAGTTGTTTGTTACAGCTAAGGCCTAATTTCGAGACGCAATTCCCTTAAGTAGGGGAGGCTGTAACACCCCGTGTTCGAAAGTCAAAGTACAAGTCAAAGTCAAAGGAAGAAAAGATTGCTAATTGCGATCTGCCACTCCTTGCTTAACTATGGATTGTACACCTTGACTTGTAATTGAGTCTTTTATTTTTATTTCTTTAGTTGTATTATGTGGTGTATCTGTGAGTAATCGATGTTATCGCATGTTTTGCCGCTTATCTATAATCGCATCGCAATCGCATTCGCAACTCAAATTATGTGTTCTGTATATTGTTTTACGTGTGTGTGGTATTTATGTGTTACTTGTGCATGTTTATTTATATTTTGTGGGGGTTATTCGAAACGCAATCGCAACTCTATCGCAACGCAATTGAATCGCAAACGCTAAACGCAAGTAAATTATGATGATTGTATGTTAGATATAGTATTTGTGTGGTTATTATTAATCTATCACATCGCTTAATCGAAACACGCCTAAACGCATCGCAACGCTCAACGCGCGAAACGAAACGCTGAAACTCAACTCTCCGGACCACCTCGGTCGAATGGCCAATCGATCAAATGGCCATCCGATCGGATTGCCATCCGATCGAAGTGCCAACCGATCGGTGGCCTATCCAACACTTGTGCACTTTCCCTTTTTGGAAACCTATAAATACCCCCTGTCACATCATTTGTGATGTGACAGCTCCCTCACTCGACCAGCAGCGTTCCAGACCTTCTTTCTCTCGATTTCTCGCGACTCTTGTAAGTTTTCAACTCAAATCTTATACTTCTATGATCTACACATCCTTACCAAACGAATGTCAATCCGAACGATTGGCCATCCGATCGGATGACCATCCGAACGGCTTGACATCCGATCAAATGACCATCCGATCGGATTGCCATCCGATCAGATTACCGTTCGACACTTGGTCACTTTGCATCGTTTTACGCGCCGTTCTTCGCTTATGATATTGTTAACTGTTCAGGTTAATCTCTCAGCGCTCCCTTCAATCCAAGAGAGTGTTTACTTGTTAAGCACAATTTGTGAGTATACTCGATCCCTTTTAGCTTTACGCACTTTTGGGTGTTACATACGTTACTTATTCAAATCACATCGTACACACAACACAAACACTATTTATACGCTGACCATTATCGCATGTTACGTGTTATTCGATGAATGCTTGTATGTTATGTTAACACAGTGATTGTTTCCTGACAGCTTAGCAACGATAGTACTATAGTTTGGACTCAGCACCTGTCGTGGACAGGGGTTGTTAAGGGCTTTACTTCACGTGTCCCAGTGGGGATATGTGTTGCGCATTCTACAACTCGCAGTCATGTCTGTGCATATTTCTTCGTCGATAATCTACTTGCCTTCACTTTGTACATGTTAAATGTTGGTTATGCGTAAACGATTTTGAACTCTATTATCCTATTAAACTTGTATGCTCACCTTTACACTATGTGTATTGACCTCTATTTTAACGTATGTGACAGGTGCTTAGGATGCTTGCTTGCTATTTGATGGAATTGAGCTAGGATGGAGTCTAGAAACAAACACTTTAAATCTGAGTTGTCGGAACAGTTTAATTGTTTTTGAGATAATATGTCTGTAATAATTATTTTACTGAATATGTTTTGGTATGGGACTTAACGTTAAATATTCGGTAATATTAGTTGTGACACCACCAAGTGCTGATCATCAAAAGGAACTAAGGATTGATTACTTAGATCTCATCATGAAAGACAAGCCCTAGAAAGCCAACAAGTCTAAATTTAAAGACTGGCCTCTAGAAGCTCTCAAAGAAGAAGTAAGCAGAATTGAAATCATGTATAAAGATCCTCTAATGAAGAAATCTACACCAAACTGGAATAAATTCAAGAAGGTTGATGCAGATGATGCATTGAGATACAAAAGAAAGAGAGCAGAGCTTATTGCAGCTGGATATTGGCCTGCTAGATCAATTGCCAGATTGTCTAAGCAGAATGTTGATGAGACCTATAGAAGGTTAGAAGAGCTCAGAAAGACTGATCCAACTATTCCTCAGAAGCCAGCATTTTCTGAAACCACTGTCGATAGGCCTCAACATACCTATGCCCTTAAAAAGCTATTCTCATCATCTGCTTTACCCATCAGTGCCTTGAATCAATTAAAAAGGCAGAAGCAGATTGATGAGAAAGATGAAGAGAGGTATGCTGAACATAGAAAAGAGGCCATCAGAAATCAACTTCAATTTGGATTGGATGATGCTTCTCAACAACTTGCTGCACAAATATCTGAAACAATCAAAAAGTTGGCAAGCAGACCTCAATCCCCAAACTTATCTCAAATAAATCTTATCCCTAGAAAGCCATCAAATCCAAAAATACTAAAGTGGAAGTCTGACAAAGATACCCACATAACGACTCTGATCAGATCTGATGGTAAAGTTGAAAAGCTATCAAGGGAGGATGCATTTGGTCTGAATGAAAGTGACCTCCAAGACTTATTGAACCTTCAACTGCACAGGGATGAAGAAGACACAGATTCTTTGGATTTTGAGCTTCAATTCAAAGGGCAAATCTGGGAACTGTTGATGAGAAAATAAAGATTAGAGAATAATGAAGAGTTGTGGCATCATATATTCTAGGGGAGATTATTGGCTCTTGTGATCCTTCCTGAAGAACAGATGATACAAAGCCAAAACCTATCTACAATAGCTGATCCTGAATAACAGTGCTTTGAACTCTATTTCCCTCCAATGGCCATGGCATCCAACATCTGATGATCTCTAAAAGTCTGCTGATACTTAAAGTCTGTTATATACAAAGAACTACTGAAGTTTAAAGTCTGTTGAAGACCTATCATCTGTTAAAGTCAAAGAACTGCTGGAAGTCAAAGGCCTGATCAACTTTTATGGAAAGCACTACTCAGTCTTCATCAGTGGTTGAGCCCATCAACGGATAGCATTAATCAGTAGTTTGGATAATCAGTGTTTAATGTAACAGTGTCTGTAATCATCAGTGTTTAGAGGTTGTTAAGATTGTTAGCTGTCACTATCTAGGTGATGTCAACAAAGATGCTACAGTGTTTAGGATTGTACTATAAATAGAAAGTGCCTGTACTGTTCTATTAGCTCTTTCACACACTTGCATTTTGTACGAACTAACATTGTAATCTCAGGCTGAGGGAGAGATAGTGTTCATGCATGCATAGTCGAAACATTGTGTAAATCAATCTTTTGATTATAAAACATATATGATGAAAGCTATTCTTTCCTTGATTGTGTTATTAAGTGTTTCTTCATTCCACTACAATTGTTCATTTGTTTATCTCCTTCATCTTACATTTCTTATAAAACAACACAATCAAGTAAACTTAGAACCTAACAAAGTTATTAATGCAAAAAGTGGTAGGCCCCCTTCCACGCAGCGTTACCCTCAACCCTTTGGTCTGAGTCAGTAGGGATACAGTGTCACACCCAACCGGTGGCGGAATCATCGGGGCGCGGCACTGAGTGAAACAGATTGTCCAAGAGAATCCATAACAACTAAAATTACCAGATACTTAACGTTACATCCCATACCATAACATATCAAATAAAAGTGTGACAACTGTGCTCTGTAATCGATGTACGATGTAAAACAATGTTAAATATTAATAAAACAATGTGTTTTGGTGTTATTATGTGTGTATTTGTGTTTGATGATTTTACGATTTGATTCGAGTTCGATCTCAAGCTTTAAATTGCTTTCTAGAAAGTTATACGCAAACTGGTGCGTAAACGCAGTCAGTTTAACGCGACAAACACTCCGGAAGAGCGAAATAGGCTTAACATACCTTAAATAACCTTCACATAACTTAGAAATAAGCTTGGATGGTTTGGTGTGTGGAAAACAAGTTTGTTCGATCGCAGGGACTATTTGTGTCAAATAGTGAAACTATACCGATTTGTACAGTAACGAACATTCCAAAACTTGATCATAAGTTAAACAAACCCTAAGTATCCTTTACGTAGCTTAGAAATAGGCTTTGAGGGGTTCGGTATGCTAAAATAAATTTATTTGATCAATAGGGACTAAAAGCGTCAAAAAGTGCATAAGTTTACATTTTCGCGCATATCTTACGTTTTGAATATATTCGGACACCCAAAAATTTTTGTAATCATTAAAATATTTTATTTTAGTGATTGGAATGCAAAAATACCATTCGTTGCTTAATTTGGATCGTTTTTGCGTTCGTTATGATTTCCGTCGTAATTAACCGAATAACGCAACCGTACGACCAAACGAACCGACATCCGTGATGTTTTTGATCATATTTTAAGTTCCCTATACTTTAACTTCAATTTAGAGCCTTAAAATGAGGTTAACGGGGCTTAAATGTGCCGAAAACTGACTTTTTAACATGCAGGGACCAATTTTCTAATTCTGCCAAACTGGGCTCTCGCGGGCCGCGTAAGAGAGGTTTCTCTCTCTCTCTCTCGCGGGCGCGACAGACACCCAGACAGAAACTTTGAATCTGGTCCATTTTTGCTATTTTGATGGGTTTTAACCCCAGATTTGGATACCATCTGCTTGATTTTGCTTGTTTTTCATGTCCCGTTGGTTTCTAAAATCTTGTGCCCACTTCGAGGGTCAAGATCGAAGCCCCTTTTGCAAGAAACGATCCTAACAGTTTATCGAAAACAATAAATACCCAAGCATTCACTCCATTTTCTGCACACTTGATCTTAATAACTCTAAGTTGAAGTTCTAAAACTTCATACCTGAGTGTTTTGGATCAAGACCTCCCTAGCTTGGACCCTTTGTAAGCTTCTTTCGTGCTTTTATTGCTTTTCGAGCGTGAAAGTCAAATAGTGTTTGACTTTCTGCTTTGACCAGTCTATGGTCAACACAAAGTTCGTTTGAACTTTGCAACGTGAGCGTAATCACGATGGTTATAGTCCCTTGTGACTATACCTATTGATTAGCACGTTGACTAGGCGTAGTGACGAATCATAGTTTCGGTCAAAATGCATATTTATGCGTATTTTGCAACCAAACTCTCCTTAGGTATCAAAACACTTTGTTTTGCTATCAAAACCTGTTTTGTAACTTAGTTAAACATGTTCCAACATGTTTAGCTCGTCACTTTTAGTTTAGTGCTTGTATAGAGTCGTAAGTCAAGCGGTCTAAACCACCGCTTAGACTTTCGAACTCGACCTGTTTGGTCGATCTTTAGGATCCGACCAAGCATGTTTACTGACCATAGTTGTATAGGGAATAACCTTCCAAGGTTATACCTTATGGTCAATTAGTTTAAGGAGTTGTATGATAGGTAGTTTATATGCCCTAGGAAAATGACCAAAATGCCCTTTTTATGCATAATTGGATTTTAAACATATGTAACCTAACTTTTGTCACCTAAACTGATTATGCAACATATTTAAACATGCTTAGGCATATAATACTTGTCATAGGACTAGTTAGACGTCTCGAACGCGCGTTTACGCGAACGACACGTTAAAGTAGCTTAAGCTACCTTAATGGGTCGTAACGGGTCGAAAGCACTTTGGATAGGTTCTGATCTAGAATGTAGGCTTTGTTAAACCATATCACATGAGTTCCAATACTCATTTGGTTTACAAGACCTCATTCTTTCCGATCTTCCAATTTAGGTGTCGATTATTTGACTAGTGATTCGATTACTAGGTGCTACTTGAATTTCCTTGGTTTGCCTGAGCGTGTTGAGTTCTTTAGGTTGAGGATACTTTGCACTTCAATGTGAGTACATAAATCCCCTCTTTTTACATGTTTTGTGGTAACTATCTGAGTACATAGTTCCCCTATTTTACTGTTTTCAATTGTTTTGGGGTGATTCATATGTATTAAAACGATTTCGATATTTTAACGATGGTTTCAAAAACGATTAAAATGGTTTATATTAAACAAACAACGATATCGATAATGTGAACAAACTTGTTGGACGTAGTTACATAACGAATAACATTCATTAATTTTGGCCGAACCAACCAGTATTAGGTTATGGTACCATAGGATCTGACAAATCCCGTTATCAGACTACACCCATGGTTATGTGTGGGGGTTATGGGTAACGACCGAATCTGTGATTGTTAACTTACCCTTTGGTGGTTTGTTAATACGAGTTGAATGATGGACGAGTTACGAAGGTTTGGATGTTATTAGCGAGACGACCAATAGTAGTTTCACATTTAAAATGAGAACGATTTTGGGACAATTCAAACTATTTGAAACGATTTGAACGAGTTAAACGATTTGAATAAACGATTGGTTTTTGGTTGTGATTAGATAATGGGATGGGTGTAACATGATATAATCATGGTAGATACGCCGCTGGTACTTCTTATATATAAGTGCTTTTTTTCATATTACATTCCGTGTCATTATTTACTTCACTTGGGCAAACGATTTTGGAACAATGTCACATAACGATGTTTTCTAAATGATATAAACCATACGAATTTTGTAACGAGAACAATTTACGATTTGTATTATTTAAAGAAATGTTTTTGGTTAAGAATCATGGCTATGAGATTTTATAAACTATAACCAACTTGATTTGAGTTGGTTAATTATGTTGCAATACACTTTTCAAAACAAGGTTTGTAACTTTTGACTCTTGTAGTCTAATGATGTGTGTAAAATGCAACATATAAAACACATCATTTAAGGCATAAAACTAACCCTTTTTAAGTACTAATGTTGGAAAAAGAGTGTTTTTGTCTTCCTTTTGTATTTTCAGGACGAAATGAGCTCAAAATCACAAAAGAAGCAAAAAGACCACTAATTCTACCATAAATACAAGAAAAGGAACAAAAGTAAACTGCCCGGACCCTCAACGGCACCTCCCAAGACAAAGAGAAGAGAACAGAGCCTGAACACGCCCCGTGTCCAGTAAACACGGGGGCGTGCCCAGGAAGCAGCAGAAAAGACAAACCAGTAGAAGCTTCCATTGCTCACCACGGGGCCGTGCCCAGCGGACACGGGGGCGTGTTGAAAGTACAGCAGGCGCATTAATTGTAATTCGCAATTACAATTAATGAAGAGAGAGAATGTCAGACGGGCACGGGGCCGTGTTCAGCGAACACGGGGCCGTGTCCAGCGTTCTGTTCAGCCTATAAATAGAGGAGCTTGGCTTCATTCTCTCTCATCCCTTGGCACACCACCTCTCTCACACTTCATCCACCACCCACCACCACCATAACACCATCATCCACCACCATCATCCATTGTCCATCATAGAGTGTGTGAGTCGTCTCGGGATCCAAGATTGATCGTAAGAGTTCTTGACAATCAAGGCCATGTTTGCCTAAGTCTCTTACATCACTTGGTGAAGACAAGTGTTTAGTATAATACTTTTTATTTTTAATCTTTTGCACTTTTTATTTGGTTTTGTATTAATGACTTTAATAACTAGTTACTTATGTTGAAGGTGATCTTTCCTTATCGTTTGTCCGTGGTGTCTTGGCATTATTTTACTGTCTATATAAAATAAAAGATTTTCACCATTCATATCTCCACGGTCTATATGGAGGTATGTTGGCTACCTGGTCGGGGGTTAAGGGAACGGTTTGGTAAAGGTCTTGCCCTTGTTCAGCGTTTAGAGGTCCTGCTTGGGACCTGGGTCAAATTTAGTAGGATCTCCTTCAATGCCCATAGGTATTGGATGGCGGGGATCCAAACTCTTTGACCCCCTCATAAGCTAACTACTATTAATACTATAACCCGGCTATTTAGGACTGTATCCCTGCTGACTCAGACTACTTAGCCGAGGGTAACGTCACCGCCAAAAGCGGGGCCTACCATAATTTGCATTAATAACTTAATTCATTATCTTTCAATAATCCGACCCTTTAGGATTGTATCCTTGCTGACTCAAACTACTGGGTTGAGGGTAACGTCGCCTTCAAAAGAGGGGCCTACTACAATAACTAAGATAATCTCTTAAACAAGTGCAAAAGTGCGAAAATAATCAAAGGTTATACTAATACACGTGTCGGATCCAAGTGATTCATCTTGTCTATCTGTTTTTATTTTATTTTCTTTTTCAGCATTTAGTTAGTTTTTATTTTTCTTAGTTTAAAACATTTTTCTAACTTTTTGATTTGATTAGACGTTGAGGATAAACCGGTATTAAAAGCTCTTGTGTCCTTGGACGACCTCGGTATCTTACCAACACTATACTACGTCCACGATGGGTGCACTTGCCCATATGTGTGTTTAGTGTTAGTAAATATCGTGTTTTATAAATTTAAAACTTGGCTAAAAGTGTAAAAAGGGCTTAAATATATATCTAAAAATATAACACACTTCACGCACATCAAGTTTTTGGCGCCGCTGCCGGGGACACAAGGATTTTAAGAAAGCTTAAAATCGACGGCCTAATCGGTTTTTCAAAACGCGCGCATTTTTCTGCATTTTAGTTTAGTTTTGCATTTACAGTAGCTTGAACACGGGGCCGTGCTCGCTGAACACGCCCCCGTGCTGCATATTTTTTTAGTTAGATACCCAGATACAGAGTCTGAACACGGGGCCGTGCTCACTGAACACGCCCCCGTGCTCAACGTGACCAGTTAATTTAATTAAAACGCCCAGATACAGTCCCTGAACACGGGGCCGTGTTCACCCAACACGGGGCCGTGTCCAGCTTCTGTTTCCGTCTTATTTTTGTTTTCTGGTCCCGAGACTCAGTTGTAGTCTGTTGAGTGATTCCTATGGATCAATACTCAAGAGGTTACAACTACACCTATGATGAGGATGATTATAAAGGTAATCATTGCACTAATTGTCGTAATGCACACTCGGTTCAATATAATACTTCATATCAACCATCCAATTCATACAACCATTATGAGGAGCCCAGGTACGAGCCATCAACTTCATACACATCCTATGAAGACCAAAGGTATGAACCTCCTTCCTCATACTCATATTTTGATGAACCAAGGTACGAGCCTTCATACTCATACTTTGAAGATTCAACATATGAGCCACCACCTTCATACACTTATTATGAGGAGCCATGGCGTGAACAACCCACCTCATATGAGTACTATGAAGAACAAAGTTTCGACCCTTATCCATCATATACTTACAATGAAGAACAATGGTGTGAACCATCTACTTCATATGAGTACTATGAGGAACCAAGGATCGAGCAACCGGATTCAAGCTTTGAGGATCCAAATTCTTTCAATCTCACCGAAGTAACTAATAGGATATTGGAACACATTAAAACTATCGAACGTTGCATAAAAGAATCTCGCGCAAGGGAAGAGGAATCCCGCGCAAGAGAAGAGCTAAAAAACGATAATAACGTAGAGATAGTTGAAAATGTAAAAATGGAAGAACAAGAAAGTGAAAAACAGACACATGAGTTAAACAACGAAAATGGTGAGTCCGATAATGTTAAAATTCAAGAAGAGTCTAATTTAGAGGAAATTATTCTCTTATCACCTACTTTCGAAAACCATTGTTTAATAACCCCTCATGCCAAGTTTTTAAAAGAGTTAAACACTAGTGCTAAAATCAAAGAAATGGTAAGTGTTAAGTTAACTAATGATCAAACCTCGCTAATAAAAGAAGATCCTTTTGAAATTAACATCACACCGGTTCCATGTTTCTTTCAAAATTCGTTTATTAGTAATGTCACTATTGATAAAGATCTTTGTGTTAACATAATGCCCAACTACATTTTTGAAAAGTTAAGTATTAGTGATTTTACTCCACTTCAAATACCCATTTTTCTATCCGACCGAAAAGTAATGAAATCAATCGGTGTAGTCGAAGATATTTTGGTTCAAACAAATCAAATGGTAATCCCAACCGACTTCGTCATCTTAGATGATGCCCCCCTAGTCTTGGGAAAACCTTTTGTACAAACTCACAAAGCTTTGAAAAACCGGAAATTCAACACTCTAACTCTTCAATTAGGGGCATTCAAAAGGAGCATAGATCTTGAGCGCTCAATGAAATATCCTTTTGGCAACAATGATCCCCTAATTGAAGATGAAGCTGAACCACCTGATACAAACCACGAGGAAGACCACTTTGTCGACGAAGAGGTAGCCATAGAACAAACTTTTAAAGTTCTTGATCTAGATGAACCACAAAATAAGGTGTCTCCTAAAGACCCACCCATCGAGCTCAAAGAACTCCCTAAGGGTTTGGAATATGCTTTTCTAGGCAAAGATGGTAGTTTACCTGTAATTATTTCGTCTAAATTAACTAGCTTAGAAAAAGAAAAATTAGTTAACCTACTTAAAAAACACAAAAATGCGATCGCTTGGAAGCTTGTAGATATTAAGGGAATAAGTCCTTCCATGTGCACGCACAAAATTTTAATGAATGATGACTACAAAACGGTGATTCAACCACAAAGAAGAGTGAACCCCAATGTTCAAGAAGTGGTTAAAAATGAAGTCATCAAACTACTCGACGCCGGACTAATCTACCCTATCTCCGATAGCCCGTGGGTAAGTCCCGTCCAAGTAGTCCCAAAGAAAGGAGGTATGACGGTAATAACTAACGAGAAAAATGAATTAATACCCACAAGAACCGTCACAGGATGGAGAGTCTGTATAGACTATAGGAGATTAAATGAAGCAACAAGGAAAGACCACTTTCCTTTGCCCTTCATTGATCAAATGTTAGAAAGATTATCCGGTCATAAATTTTATTGTTTCTTAGATGGTTTTTCAGGTTACTTCCAAATACCGATAGCACCACAAGACCAAGAGAAAACAACTTTCACATGCCCCTACGGAACTTTTGCATATCGACGCATGCCATTCGGTCTATGTAATGCGCCTGCAACATTCCAACGTTGTATGGTCGCCATTTTCCATGATATGATTGAAAAAACCATGGAAGTCTTCATGGATGACTTTTCCATCTTTGGAGACTCATATGATCAATGCCTCGATAATCTTGAACGAATGCTATCCCGATGTGAGGAAACTAACCTCGCCCTTAACTGGGAAAAATGCCATTTCATGGTAACAGAGGGAATAGTACTCGGACATAAAATCTCAAGCGAAGGAATGGAAGTTGATCGAGCAAAAATCGAGACTATATCTCGATTACCTCCTCCATCCTCCGTGCGAGCAATCAGAAGTTTCCTAGGGCATGCCGGATTCTATAGAAGGTTTATCAAAGACTTTTCGAAAATTTCAAGACCCCTAACAAAATTGCTTGAAAAAGATGCACCCTTCATCTTTGACAAGGAATGCAATCAAGCATTTCTAACCCTCAAGGAAATGCTAGTCAATGCACCTATCATGATAGCACCAGATTGGAAATTTCTTTTCGAAATCATGTGCGATGCAAGCGACTTTGCTGTTAGAGCAGTATTGGGACAAAGAAAAGAAAAACATTTCCACCCAATTTATTATGCTAGTAAAACTCTAAATGATGCACAAGAAAATTATACAACTACAGAAAAAGAGTTACTAGCGGTGGTGTTTGCTTTTGATAAATTTCGTTCTTATCTTGTTCTTTCTAAAACAATAGTTTATACAGACCATGCAGCCATCAGGTACCTCTTCAAGAAGCAAGACGCAAAACCCCGTTTGATAAGGTGGATTTTACTCCTCCAAGAATTCGACATTGAAATCAAGGACAAGAGAGGAGCAGAAAACACTGCTGCAGATCACCTCTCACGCTTAGAAGACCCAGCTTTGGAGACAACCAGGGACGAGCATATCAACGAAAAATTTCCCACGGAGTCCCTGGAAATGATGGAAAGCAGACAAGAACCATGGTATGCCGACTACGCTAATTTCTTAGCCAGCGGTATAGTCACCAAAGGATGGCCACATCATCAAAGGAAAAAATTCTTTGCTGATGTAAAGCATTACTTTTGGGAAGACCCCTATCTTTTCAAAATGTGTGCCGATCAACTCATCCGAAGGTGTGTCCATGGTAATGAAGCACGAAGAATACTCCGTCATTGTCATGAAAGTCCATACGGAGGACATCATGGTGCCGCAAGTACCGCAAGAAAGGTATTTGATTCGGGATTTTACTGGCCAACCATTTACAAGGATGCACAAAACCTTGTAAAGACATGTGATGCCTGCCAAAGATCAGGTAATATTTCTTCCAAAAACGAAATGCCTCAAAATGGCATACTCGTTTGTGAAATCTTTGATGTGTGGGGACTCGATTTCATGGGACCTTTCCCGCCTTCAAAAGGAAACAAATATATACTTGTGGCGGTCGATTACTTGTCTAAATGGGCAGAGGCCGAAGCTCTTCCAACAAATGATGGAAGAGTAGTAGTAAAATTCCTAAAAAAATTGTTCTCTCGTTTCGGCACACCAAAGGCATTAATAAGTGATAGAGGTACCCATTTTTGTAATCATCAACTCGAAAAAATCTTAACAAGATATGGGGTCTATCACCGGGTCTCAACAGCATATCATCCTCAAACAAATGGGCAAGCCGAAGTGACTAATCGAGGTTTAAAACGAATACTTGAGAAAACCGTAGGGATAAATAAAAAAGAATGGGCTGACAAACTAGACGACGCTTTATGGGCTTTTCGAACCGCTTATAAAACCACTATAGGCACAACCCCATATAAACTAGTCTATGGAAAAAGTTGTCACTTGCCAGTAGAAATTGCTCACAAAGCCTACTGGGCAATAAAAAACGTAAACTTAGACTTAGAAGTTGCCGGTAAGAATCGATTTTGTCAAATAAACGAATTAGAAGAACTTAGGAATTATGCATATTCTAACTCCGAAATTTATAAAGAAAGAATGAAAAATTTGCATGATAAATATATTAAATCTAATGAATTTCGGATTGGAGACCAAGTTCTACTGTTCAATTCGCGACTTCGATTGTTTCCTGGTAAGTTAAAATCTAGGTGGTCGGGACCTTTTTCAGTCACCCATGTTTTTCCACACGGTGCAGTAGAAATTAAAACTCGAAATGGGACACCATTCAAAGTCAATGGCCAACGGCTGAAACTCTACAGAGGATCCATTGAGGATGAGGAAGAGGAAATCGCACTTCAAACGGTCAACGAATAAACTCATACCCGACATGTTACAGGTAAGTATACATTCGAAACTGGTAAAATCATCTAACCATTATTCGGAGATAAGGGGCATGCACACAAGCACGTTAAAAAAAAAAAAAAAAAAAAATTA